>NW_027506657.1:0-42690 GCF_021521415.1 Bidens hawaiensis
GATACCGGACCGGAGTCGAGTTGATCATCGTGTTGAAACCGCACCGGAACCGTGTTAACCGAGCCCTGAGCATCACCTCCAAGTCATGACTTCTTATACGGTCATTCTCTTGGTGAAGCTGTCTTAATCACCCGAAGCCATACGTACCTTCTTAACTGTTACATCCTCAAATTTGACAATTTGGTAAAATTGAATGATCAAAATAATTCTCAAAATTAAGTAATTAGATAAGGAAATAAAAAGAAAATAAGGAAATAAAAATATTTCATAAGAAAGTTCATTCCATGTTAAGAAAATGGAAAACATAATCCATTCTTCATGGAAAGATTGAAGAAAATGGAAGTATTCCATATTGGTATAAATAAGGAAGATAAAATGCATCTCACATGGAAAGTAAGAAAAATTTAGAAGTTCTTTAAAAGGAGATTAGTTTCCATAGTTATATTCTTATATACCATACATGCACCAGTGGTTCTAGCGGAGGGTGCGAAACCCTTGACGCGCACGGGCTCGGGTTCGGGAACAATGTGGCGCTTTGATGGCGCACTTTGCACTTCGTACGCTCACATCGGCGAGAGCCACCTTAGTATTTTTGAACAATGGAAATTAGACCGAGATGTGACAAGCTACCAAAGTACAAGGACTAAAAATGAAAATCTGAAATTTTGGTCCTTCGCGCTACGCGAAAGAAAACAACTGTGGCGCTTCATGCTACGCGAAGCAGCTCTGCTGCATGGGCGACATGTGTTGTGCCACGTGGCATGTTGTCAGTGTAACAACATGAAAATTTCGAGTTCAAAGTATCAACTTTCCAAAGTCTATGGACTAAAATTGCCAAATTCCAAAGTGGAGGGTCTAAATTTTAAATTCTGATTTTCCTGACCCTTCGCGGTACGCGACAGGTCAGAAGAAACACCCATCGCGTACCGCAATGGGGTGTCTGACAATGTGTGACACGTGTGCCACGTGGCAACGTCTGCCGCCACGTGTCGCCACGTGGCAACACTGCCGCCATGTGTCGCCACGTGGAGAGGCGCCTGCCACTTGTCAACCCGTGGCAGGTCTAGTGTGTGACTGGCCAGACCAACGTCGCGGTACGCGACGGGCCAGCCAAAGGACCCATCGTGGTATGCGATGGGATCCAAAACTTTGCTTGTTAAATAGCGACCATGGGCATCACAATTCTGCACACCAAAACAGCTCCAACCTCTCACAACTCTCTCTCTAGCTTACCTCGATAAACGTGCCATATTTCATCGTAAAGCGTGTCTCGAACCTTCATTTGTGTACCGACGTTTCCTTGAAGTTTATACCACCCTCCACCCACACTCAAGCAAGAAGGTGTTGTGATAATGGCGAGGAGTCTCGAAAGTCGTATCCTCAAGTATTGAAGATTTGGCGTTTCTTGATTTAAGTGTCGAGAAAAGTGAAGTGGCGTCGGAGTGCTGCTCGAGTCCCTAGGATTTCTATACGCCATTAAGGTTAGGCGTAATGATGAATTCAATATAATTCAATATTATATTAAAGGCTTAAGCCTTAAGTCGAGGTTATACTTGATCCCTCGATAAAAGAAAAGAAAAGAAAACATAACAAATAATTGAATAAAAGATTGATTATTGAATATGATGAATACGTATATATGTGTGTAAGTATATATGTATATATTCTTTGTTATGAAAATATTATTTAATGAATAAAGAGTATTCTTAAATAATAAAGAAAATGATTACGTTTCTTGGAGGAGAAGAAACGTCGGGTTTTATTATAAACTAAAGGTTCATAACTTACTTTTAAACTAAAGGTTTTCAAGTAAAAGAAAATAAACTAAAGGCTCATCGAGGATTGAGATAAGAGTAAAGGTCTTAAACCGGATCGTGTATTCTACTAACAAATATTTATACTCGTACTATATGTGCGAGATAAAGAAAGGGAAAGACCCTTGGACGGTGAGTGAAGTCGATCCTAAAGCAAGAAGGTGAATACGCCCCCAAACTTTTACTTATTTAAAATGAGTCAAACTTGTTATTTGAAATTGTTTACAAGGAACTATGTGTTCCTAAAACCGCTATGAATAAGGGTATAAATCTAGCCCTCAGGCTGTGGTATACGTATGTCTGGATCCTTACATAGGTGGTACTATGCGATGAATGGGCATGATCGCACCACCCTTGGTCGTAGGACGCTCTCCTGCAGGGAGTACGATTGTTGTGTATATTTACGGGTACTTAACTAAGTCGAACGCTGCGGTGTTTGCTGAGGTGACCTAGAGTAGAGGCTCATGTTTATAATGTGTTATTTGACTTTTTTATTCCTAAGCCACGTTAGGCCGAGGCAGGCGTAGTCTCGAGGGGTAATAAAGTAAAAGAAATATTTTTGTGTCAGCGTGTTCACCAGCATTCGTTGCTGACGTATTTTCTTACATTTTGCAGGTGAACAAAGTTAGTGCTTGGAAATAACGAAGTACTAATATTCGATGGCTCGGATTTCTTTTGTATAAGTTTAATATGGTGGTTTGTAAAAATAAACAAGTAATCTTTTGTTAACAACTCTAAAACGGGTATTTTATAATCCCGTCTTTTGAATATATATATATATATATATATATATATTACACTTTTGATCCTTAAAGTTTTATAAGTCTTCCGCAAACTAGCGCAACTCTGATTTACTTACAAACACGATACCAACTTGTTGGTCGCGCTCCTAGGCCCTAGATGGGGGTGTGACAGTCAGACCACGTGGTAGCCCAGCTATGCCTCATCAAATTTTGAGTCGGTTCGTGTCACACCCCAACCTAAGGCGGAGATGTTGGGGGCGTGAGCTAATTGCTCACAGCTCACAAGGTACTATCATGCAAAATTTAAATGACAATATCTATTAATTAATAAATAAATAGGGTGTGCGTGATTAGGGTTGGTAACTTAATAAACACAAATACACAACCCAGAATGTATATGAACTCTAGAAATCCTAATCGTTAAATCCGTTACGGTGTTGCTTGATTAAGCTTAGGGTTTTTAATCAGTTATTAAAAACGAACACATAACATTTCATAATTACCTCAGACGAAGATCATACAAAGGTTAATTGGTCGATAAACAGCCGGCAAGGATGATGAACAGAACATGTATCTAACAACTATGATAATATAATTGGATATAGGGTTATTGTAGGAAACATGTAATAGGTTGTTTCTGGAGGTTTAATTGAGTTATTATCATCAATAGCTTGTATAACAAGATTATATATGTCGACTATGTTAATTAGGAAGAACGAATCATAGTTTGATTGAATTAACTTAACTATGATGTCGGTTAGGCCGAAACAAGAAAGTATATTACAACTTTTGATTCAATTTCTATATTGGATGTGAGAATTGAGATCCAAGCCTTCGATTTGTGTAAACGGGTTTGTAATAGGAAATTGGGTTTGAGTCTGGATCGGGTAAACGGGTCTGGATCAAGGTCACCAGATTTTGATGGGTTATAATATGTGGATTTTGAACTTTAGTCCCTATAGTTTGAGGGTGGAAACATAATCATGTAATAGTTTAAGTTTGGGTTAAAATTGCCATAGTTTGCAAGTTCTAAATATATATTATATAGATAATTAAATAATCTCGATATAAGCGATAAAATTTCCCAAACATCGAAATGGGTCGGGTATTTAATCAAAGTATTAAATTGAAAAATCCGAGTTGCTACATATCGCGCGACGCAAACCGTATATTGCGTGACGCGAAGCAGGCCAAAATCCGCTATAAATAGGAGGGTTACGGCGTATTCCAACTGATGTAACACAATGTGTACACCTTTTAGCATCAAATTATCCTCTTATTTTGGTAAAACTCCATGCAAATTTGTTGTATTCGATACTTATTTGAGTTATTTATGAATTTGCAGGTCCGGGCGCCCGCCCGACGAAGAAAACGATGAAAAGATGGCGCTTTTTGGACAAAAATCAAGAATCTGCCAAAAGTGCATGACCATGCTGAGCCGGTTCATGACCATGCTAAGGAAGTGTATGACCATGCTGACGAAACTGCACTATCATGCGCTTTTGGTGCACCACCATGCACCTTTATTGGAACCCGTGCACATCTGATACCGTGCCAAAGTGCATGACCATTCTAGAAAAGTGCATGACCATGCTCTTAAACGGCACCATCATGTGCCTTATGTGCATGACGGTGCCACTTTATTGGAACCCGTGCACATCTACTATCGTGACAAAAGTGAAATTGCACCATCATGCACTTCCGAAGGCACGAGCCCGTGCACTATCCGATGCCGAGGACAAGACACATTAATTTTGAAAGTGCACTAGCTAGTGCCGGAAATGCACGACCATGAACTTTTTGTGCATGACCGTGCACTTTTTTGGAACCTGCAACTCTGAGCCGCCGAAAGTGAAAGTTTGACTTACCCAAAATAGTGCACGACCATGCACTTTTTGTGCATGACCGTGCACTTTGTCCGGAAGCTTATAAACACTTATTTTCACTTCATTTTGGTGTGTGGAGCCTTGGTGATTCTCTCTCAATCCTTGAAAATTAGTTTATGTGTTCCTTGAGAGTTTGAAGGCTTCCACCATCCTCAAGATCCATCATTCCATTCTTTAATTCTTGCTTGATCTTAGTTTCATTCCTTTGTTCTTGAACATGTTTTGTAAGCTTATTTCTAGTTTGATTGTAGTTGTATTAAACCTTATGGGCTAATTACATTTGCTATCTAGACAATGTTGAAACTCTTATTAATGTGATATATTATCTATGCATGATTTTGGTAAAGTGGTTTTCTATCAAGAATATGGTTGAATTTATAAGTTGATATTGATGGTGTTCATGCTTGTTATGTTACATAACCTTGTTAGTTTTGCAAATGTTTAGGCATTCATGTTGGAAAACTATGTTCTATATGTTTGTTTGTAAACTTTGAATGTTCATGAAATTTTTGTTTACATTACTAAGTTAGGAATGACTAGTAAAAATTAACTTGGTTATATAATTATTGATGAGTATGAAACCCTATACTTAATATTGGAAAATTGATGAGTGTTGTTATGATTCTTGACTTGGTGATGACTTGCTAGTTAAAGTTTCATAAGTTTATATTAATTTCATGAATTTGGCTACTTTAGTGTAATCTTAGGTGGTTAGAATGTTGTTCATGCTAGCTTTCCTTTGATTATGAGACTTTGTTGTTTTGACAAACAAGTTAGTCTATGTTTATCTCTTGATTGAAAACCCATCATGATGATTATTTACTAGTATTAGGTTGCTTTATTGTAATCTAGTATTTATGTTTAGATTCATGATGTTTTACCATATTATTGCTATTTTATCATATTAGCAGAGTGGATTCATGTCTAGGTAGTTTGTTGGATTGATTATATTCTTGTGTTTTTACTTGCTTATTTTCATTGTATGCAAATTTAGTTAATTAAAAATTCAACTTAGATTTACTTGTTCGGTTGGTCATTTACAAAGATTTAGTACTAGAAATTTGTCGTGTCCATGGATAGATACTCGGTTCTTACCGACACTTTATTACAAACGATAGGTACACTTACCTTTCGTGTGTTGTTTAGTTGTAGGTGAAAACCTATTTTA
Organism: Bidens hawaiensis; assembly: GCF_021521415.1. NCBI lineage: Eukaryota > Viridiplantae > Streptophyta > Magnoliopsida > Asterales > Asteraceae > Bidens > Bidens hawaiensis. The sequence continues at coordinate 5,612 of NW_027506657.1, forward strand.
AAACCCGATTTGTGTGGAACTTTTACTTAAATTTTTATATATATATTCACACACGTCACCAACGCACACCAAACCACCTTCACTTTTACACACTTAACCTCGTTTTGCGTGCTGATCCTCGTAGTGTGTGCCAAGCCCCGATGTTTTGATGATATAAGCTCTCGTACGTGATATAGAGTAGAAGTGCTGCTCATACAAGCTTAGGTGTATTAATTCCGTATACCTTGTTGGGTAACTTTATAAACTTGTATTATCGAGTCAAATAAATGAATTAGATGAGATTACGTATCTCTAAAACATTATAAACAAAAGTAATCGTTGGCCCTCAGGCTGTCTTGTACGTTTGTTTGGATCATTACATATGTGGTAAGTCGGTGGGCACACCGCGCCACACCTGGTTATAAGCCTCTGCCACGATGGGTCAGACCTAAGTTACGTCGGAGAGAGGGTAATCATGTGTATAATGATGGTAGATAAGTAATCTTGAACGATGCAGTGTTTGCTGAGCGGATTCGAGTAGAACTTAAGTTTGTAATTGTGTTTTGTTTTTAAACTTAATTATTCCTAAGCCACGATGGGCCGAACATGTCACACCCCGACTTAGGGCCTAGGCGTGTGACCACAAGTTGGTACCTGTTTTGTAAATATATAAGAGTTTATGGGTTAATTTTAGCGGAAGACTTCAGGTTGAATATAATATTAATTTACATTGAAAATTTACTCGGGAATTAAATACCCGAGTATTTGTTTACAAAAGATATGTTTTCATATTACAAGGATTTTATATCAAAAATGGAGCCATCTTGTACGCGCTTCTATCTTCAATAAGACTCCAATCCTTGTTAACGCTACTTATGCTTAATTACCTGCAATGGGTTGGAAAAATACGTCAGCTATATGCTGGTGAACACGTATGACTCAATAAAACATTTTTGAATGACGATTATAATACAAACATAGTTTTCTTGACAACCTCAGCGGAAGCATTACTACTTCCGGTATATGTACCACTGCCCTACACACATAACGGTATTCCTCGAGCCAAACGACCCTAAACTGAGAACTAGTCATGACCGTTTAAGCTCGCGGCTTCATTGCCTTTGATTGATTGATTGAGCTTTAACAGTTATGTTTGGATCCATACACATGCGTATTCGGTCTGAGTTGATTTTATTCTCTACTTTGTATTATAACGTTTTAGAGATTCATGATCTGATTTAGACATTGATTTATTCATTAAGACAAACACCCGTTCGTCTCATTGAGTATAAATATGTTTTGACTGATTAAAAAGGTTGACGTATTCACCTGTATCGTCGGTGTTGTAAACCTTGACTGATCGATTGATTGATTGTGAATGATATTAACCTATACACAATAGGTTTGTATAAATACTTGAATGATGTTTTGATTAAGCTATGATTGCTAAGCTTAACCTTGAAATCGTTTATCTTTGATTGTGAATGAAAACACTTGTTTTATGTGACGTTTGATATAGCATGCCTTGGCCTAATAGGTTCTATCACGTTGGTAAGTTTCTCCAGGTAAGTAAACGGGTCCCTCGGTTGATTGGGATTTATACGAATTACTTTTCCTTAGGCAAGAAACTTATTACTAGTGATATCCCCCTTCCAGTTACTACATGCCCGTCAAAATATATCTTTTGTTAACATTACTTAATCATGAAGTAACATTTTATGAAAACTTGATTGTGAATGAATGTTTGTAAAATATGATCAAGGTTAAAGGCCATAGCCTCGATTGATAGTCTAGGCTATAATTCAAATAACTTAAACATAACTCCTACCTTAATTCGGATGCTTAGATTGATAATAAGAAAAAGGCAGGATCTTGATATACTTGCTTAAGTGATTGCTACTTGATTATAACTTCGTTTCTTGCACGAAATACGAGAAACAGCACGTCGGCTTGTTACGGCAACGGGGCACGCTTTCCAATTCTATGTGTGTGTAAATAGAGGTGTAATTTGGGATGAATGGGTTCAATCCCGTATCCCTCTATTTATAGGCTGGAATCTGAACCCGTCGCGGTACGCGACGGGTTCTTTGGGACCTGTCGCGTACCGCGGCGCCGCAATTTTACGCCGCCTTATGCGGTGGGAACACGTGGCCTGTCATATCGTGCCACGTGTTGACACGTTGTTGGACATGTGTCCACTGACTCACCAAGTCCATCGCGCTACGCGATGGGTTATGACTTACCCCGTCGCGTATCGCGATGAGTTCATATTTTCAGAATTTGCATTTTTAGTCCATATACTTTATAAGTTAGTATATTTAAGCTTAAACTTACAGGGTAAAAGACGCGGTGTTACAGAACCTAAGTTATGTCTCGAGGGGAAATCAAGTAAAGAAAATATTTTTATGCGTCAGCTTATTCACCAGCATGTGTTGCTAACGTATTTTTAAACTATTTTATGGGTATTGAAGATTAGGCGCTTGAAGCATCGAAGTTGGAATAGACGATCTGATGGCTCAGATCATTTTTGTTAAACTTTAAAAATATGTAAATGGTGATTTATGAAACAAGTAATCTTTGTAAACTTTAAACGGGTATTTTGTAAACCCATCTTTTGATTTGTAAATATAATATTATAATCCACGCTAATATTTCTGCACAAAACCCGTAACTCTAATTTAATTACAAAAATGGTACCAACATTTGGGTCGCACGCCCAGGTCGTGGTTTAGAGTATGACAATATTTTATTCAAACAAATGATCAATCAAGGTTTAAAGCTATCAAAACCAGACTAAAGGTCTGTAGCCGGATCAAGAGTAGATCCAGATATTTATATAAACCTATTTTATTATAGGGTAATCATCATTCATTCACAAAAGTTTTCAAACGAGATCACCACATCATTCAAAACAGACAATCACAAGTGAATACGTTAAACCTTTTACAATCAGTCATTATGAATTTCGTGATCTTTAACATAAATATTTAAGGGATTACGTGATCCCTATTAAATTATAAGATAGAAAATAAAAGCAACTCAGACCGATTACACATGTGTCTGGATCCAAACATAATTTTTCTAGTCTATCAATCAATGCTATGTGGTCGCATACTAGAAATCATAATAAAAGTTTTCCAATGGGCATCAGTTCTTGGAGAACCGTAATTGTGTATGTATGGAAAGTGGTACAAATCCCAAAAATAAGAGAAGTTTCTGCTAAGATTGTTCAAGAAAACTATCTTGCCAGTCAGTCAAAGATTTAATAAATATTTTTAGAGTCAACGATTCACCATAATATCGCTGACGTGTTTTCCCCACATTTTAGGGAAACATATTAACACAGGTAGGAAGGAATTAGAGCAATTCATGGAGTTAGATGCTCTCAAGGTAGATATGGCTCAATTTTAAATTATTAAAATCTTGTAAACAGTATTTAAACATGATTTGTAAAATCAAACAAGGTTTATAAATCAAACATGCATGTATTTATTATCCGAGAAGCTTTTCAGATAAATTAATATTTGATTATAAATATAGTCTTCCGCTAAATAACACGTAACTCTGATATATGGGAATATCTCATAAAATAGTAACCAACTTTCAAAAGTGTTCCAATTAGGTCACTCATGCATATTTTTCTCAAATCGGGTCACTAAATCTTCAAATCGAGTCTCACCGATTTTTTTGTTTGTTAATAAAGAAATAGAGGATAAGATGTGGGGGTTGGAATTTGCAATATATGTAGTTATATTTATAAAATATTAAAAAACATTAATTATATTAAAATTCAAAAATAAAAAATAAAATTCACGTCGCCACTCAACGTCAACTTAAAAAAAAAGATAAAAAGATTTCCTATGTGAAATAAAAAATAAAAACGTTAAAAAAATATGTTAAAACCTTTAATTTAATAAAATATGAAAGTTGAGTAACCTAATTGGAACACTTTTTAAAGTTGAGTGACCTAATTGAAACACTTTTGAAACTTGGTTACTATTCTATGAAATTTCCCCCTGATATATTTACAAAACATGTACCAACTATTGGTCACACGCCTAGGCCCTAAGTCGGGGTGTGACACTAACTGCAAGACTGGACAAATTGTTGTTCCCGGTCGTGGCTGAGATTTTCTATTAAACAAAGGTCCCTTAAAAGTTAAAACATATTCCACGCTACCTCCGCGAGCCCATCCGTTTCCCCTGGTACAACAGTCTAAGCAGTGTGTACTGTCGGGATTACCCTAACACCTGGACCGTATTTTTAACGAGAGTTCAGGATCATGAAAGTTGGAAACGAACTGAACTATAAGTGTGCGTTACTCAGTTTTTGTGTGTTCAGTGTCACTTTTGCCCCCCTCGACTTGCTATTTAAAGCAAGTTTTCATCATGATTCAGCATGAGATGTGTCTCGTCCAGAGCAACCCATAAGACAATTGGCGCAAGATTATGTAGGACACGACATGTGTCTCATGACTCACCCACACTCACGACACGTGTCAAACCCCGACCAAAGGCGGAACATGCCGGGGTGCAACCGATTGCCCAAAACACAAGACACTATTAAAGTGACAATATTTAATCAACTCATTTATTTCACAAATCAATAAACAACACATCTTGGTCATACAAACAAATTGAACACGAGTAAACAAATATATTGTTCGTTTTACTAATATCCTAATAGTCTTGGTAACGTTTTTCGTCAAGTCCTCAAGTCGATAAAAGTCAAACCTATAACAATGCATAAAATAATATTTTGTCAACACGTATGTTGGTGAGCAATTTCATAGTTTGAGTATATATAATATGAGAGAAATCCACAAACGTATATGAGACTATAAATAAAAGCATCAACCGTGGTATATAAAACATATGTAATGAGGATCCTTTCTAATTGGTAACAACCGACATACTCGGATAATGAGGCCCTATTCTACTAGCACAAGGCTAAGTAGTTAGGGGAGCGTAAGATCATACTTAATGAGGCTCAACAACAACATAAAAATAAACACTCGTGCACGTAAAACATATGAGACATATAACACACAATAGAGCAAGTATTTTAAGTATCATACACCCTAAATTTTGTGGTTTGAGAAATGAGTATAATAAATCATTCTTGTTTTGAAAAAGTATGCATGTTACCCCCAAAATTTAAAAGTGAAAACGGGGGATGAAATGTACCCACCTCAATTGACGAATCGAGAAATAATGAATGATCGAAATGTAGAAAGCTTGCGAACGAAACAAAAGAATCCAACTTGAAAGCTAAATGTAAACGAATAAGTAAAATATATTAATGAACTTGAACTTTAGTTGAAACTTCATTTGAATCATTGAACGAGAAGGTTCGGTTGTTAATCGGGCTACCAGTAAATTTGTTAACGATTAGGGACTCGTACTTAATTGATAATTTAAAATAAAATAATATTATATGATTGAGCTTTTAAATAGCTAAACCAAAATTAAATAGAAACAAGACGGGTTTAAATCAGGAGTTCGTTTTATAAAAATGAATTGATAATAAAGTTTATAATAATATTATTAATGATAAAGATAGATATGATAATAATGATTTTAGAATATGTAATATATATGTATATATATATGTGTGTGTGTGTGTGTGTGTGTATAAGATAATAATGATAATAATACATAGTAATACTACCAATTGAGAATTGTAATTAAAACTAATAATGGTAGTAGTAATAATAAATATAATAATTATTACTTTATTGTTGAAAACGTTATTAATAGATTTATAAGTTTTAATAATAATAATTATTATAATAATTATATGTACCATATTAATAATAACTAATACTTATAACATTTTAATAATAGTAGTATTAGTGATAAAAGATATAACTCGAGTGATGATGACGTTAAATGGTAACTAGGCCCGACATGGGTTCCGGTTTAATAAAACAAGTGGATAATATTCACAATATTAGAATTTGGTAACATTATTTAATAATCATAATAAAAATGATAATAATAATCATAATAATAATAATCTATTAATTATGAAAATAATGATAATAATTGTTTTGATAATGATAATAATAACTTTAATAATAATAAAAATAATATTAATAATAATAATAATTATAACTTTCTTATTAATGATAATAATAAAAATAATATTAATAATAATAATCATAAAAAATAATTAGTTTTATAATGATTTATGATATTAATAATAATGATACCAAAAATACACTCCAAAGTCGGTTTAAGGGGGGAATCGAACTTGTGACTTGATTACCTATTGTGAGTTAGACACCAAGATAAACAAAACTCTAAATCTCATTACCTATAAACGATGTTTGGCCGAGAACAATTGTCGGAGCCGAGCAGGGTCGTCGAAGATATAGGCTGCCGGAGAAACAAAGGTCGACGGAGGCGCGCCGGAAAAACGCATCAGAGAGAGAGAGAGAGACGAAAAGAGAGATAGAGAGAGAGAGAGACGGAGAGATATAGAGAACCGAGAGAGATAGATAGATAGGGAGATGGAGAGAGCCGAGAGAGATAGAGGCGGGGAGAGATAGGGAGGTAGAGAGAGCCTAGAGTGAGAGAGTGAGAGGAAGCACGACGGCCGGAGTGCCGTCGCCGGCTTCTCGCCGGAGTCCCGAGCTCGCGGGAAAAACGAGAACATAGGGAGAGGAGGAGAGATGTTTACCGGAGAACGAGAAGGGAAGAGGCTAGTGATGTATGAGTTACCGGGGGGAGATGGTGGCCGGAAATGGCGCCGGCAGAGATGGCGGCAGCGGCCGGAAATCGGGAGGGAAGGAGGGGAGGCTGGTGAGATAATGTGTTAGGGTTAGGTCTTTTTCTTTTTATATGTATTTTACATATTTACCAAATGACCCTCCAAGTTCTAATGATTTTACGAAAAGGTATTAAACTTAAGAAAATCTTTAAACGGTCTTTTTCATTTGGTATAATAAATTATACCAAATGACCCCTTACAATTTATAAACTAATTTTATGTTAAATGAACAACAATTAGTACAAGCCTACATGACGGGTTTTGGGTGAACTAAGTACTTCAAAAATTTAAAGATCGACTTAAGTGATTAATAAAATTACCTGGTCGGGTTTACAATATAATACAGATTCGAAGTATAATTTATTAAAAATAAAACGTGAAAGAAAATTGAAATCCGAATTTGACGAATGTCACAGTATCCCCAACTTTTTGGAAATTTCGTCCCGAAATTAAAATAAACTTAAAGGAAAAAAAAATTATTAACTAATATTGTCTTTAGTAAGATAATTGCATGAACAAATTTTTTTTAGCAAAAGAATAACGTCAAATCCTTGCATAACTTAAAAAAACGCTACAAATGAGAAACATAATAAAGGCAATTATATATAGGATGTACCAGCGGCGTATCCACCATGCCCTTATCATGATTTCGCATTTTTATCGTTTTTCTGCCATCATCCTCGTGTCTGAGTTATCGCACACCACCGTACTTACCATGGCTTCCATACGAGGATTTCAATAATTAAGTGTGCACCCATAATCATTTAGATCATCGTAAGGTCTACATGGTTCGTCCATTGTGTGGTCTAAAAGGCATATTTATTTCGAAATATTTAAAATAGATGTGTAAATGAATTTTTTGGATTTTACCAATATTGACAAAACGGTACTAACGGTTGAAAATTTCGGGATTGACTTTTTAATAAGTAGAAAAATGGGATATATAAATGAAACAATTTAAAGTCTTAGAATATAAACCAAGGCGAAAATAACAATTCGGCTTAAATTACTTAAAGACGATCAATTAAATAAAAATTCAGGGTAAACAATTACGAAACGAGGTTTGTGGTCGAAAGTCATCAAGATAATTATCAAGTCTATACATCGAGGCATTAAATAACACCGATAAATGAAATCCGATAAGTGAAAACGAGAATCCAAAGTGTGAAAATGAGAAATCCGATAGGTGTAAATGAGAAACCCAAAAAGTGAGTACATGAGGTCGGGGTAAACAACGTTACAATTAACAACAATGTCGTACAATGAGTTTCATACGTGTATAAGCTTGAGGGTATAAGTATTTGTGGATATGATTACATGAAATGCAACAACATGAGAAATGAGGTGAGTTTCTTTGGGATGACGCATACGTGTATCAACATAAATAAAATAGTATTTAGTTAACAGCCAAAACAATCGATGAAATGTGATAAAACGTGAATACGGCCACTATTGTGAAACCATTTATATAATCTTCATTATAATAACGGTTTCTAATAGCGCCAAAACTTGTAGACAGCCACACATAGGCCGTTAATATATTAGATGAAATGATATAGAATAAGGTATAAAATCGTGTTTACATAAATGCTCAAATATAAATAACATGTCATGAAAATATCGTTTAAAAGATAAACGAGATTTTTTGACGAAGTTAAGATTTTGAAAGTATTACACAAATTGTTACTGAAAGTTTGCATTCGGTCACGAAAATCAAAACACAAAAATGAAATCTCATGTGCATAATATTGTCATCGAAACATCTCATCAAATGAAAAATAAAATCGCAATAAATGTGAGAGTCGAATTTAATGTCGAAATATGTAAATCGCGTAGTGTATAATAGATTAAAACTGAAAATGAGGTCTTAAGTAAGGCCGTTTTATTGTTTCTAGGAAATGTACATAATAACAAAGTATCACAGTAACGCATTGCTAGGGAAAATATTTAAATCATTATTGAATATAAATCTTGTAACCCAATTTGTTAAAGGAGTTTGTTTACATAAATTTATTGTGATGAAAATAAATTATATAAAGTGATGATGCTTGCGATAATCAGAGGTGATAGTCGCGTAAGTCGTTTTTGAACAAAAATTTGGGTAACAATATAAAATATTCATAAACGCGTCCCAAAAAAATTTGTAGAGTCATGGTCATTGAGCTTATGTAAGGTGGTGAAAGTTGAAATTTGTTACTAAATAAATCTTGCATACAACATTCAAAACAAAACCTCGCATTTATAAAGTCTTTATGAGATTTATCATTTTAGGTGACAATATTTATAAATCTTGAAATCACTCATATAATCGTATAATAGTCTTTGAAAGCAAATCCTCATAATCTAATATATATATATATATATATATATATATATATATTAAAAATGCTTCATAAAATACGAGCATAATACGTAAACTATTATTATTATTATTATTATTATTTTGAGTTTATAAATTTAAAAGTGATTATTTGAACACATGAGGTTGTTATAAATACACTAGTTGTATATATATATATATATATATATATATATATATATATATATATAAATTTTAGAGGAAAAATGAAGCTTGCGTGCGTAGGGAGGGGTTTCAGGCTTCGTTCGATGAATGGTTTGGAAATTTAGTAGTAAGTGGGAGTGTTTAGGTCGGCTTGGGTAGTTGAGTTTTCTTGAGTTGAATCGATGGGGTTTGTTGAGTTTAAGTCTTTTGAGTGGGTTAGGCTTGGATGAATTGTGTGAGTAGTGGTTGGGCTAATAGGTGAGGTTTGGCTTATTTGAGCTCGGGTTAAGTTGATGGGTTGGATAACTTTGATCTTGGCTAGTTTGGGTTGAGATTTGGTTTATACATGTATTTTGTAAGGAGTGTTTGGGTTGCTATTTTGATATCAAATTTTATGTTGGATGGGAACGGTGTGGCGATATGGTTTGTGATTTGACATAGCAAGGATCGAACGATCGAGTCATAGTTGGGTAAACATTGGTTTTTATATGTCCAAGGCATTCGTGAGTGTGTTTGTCGGTGTTTTTGTAGTTTTAGGATAGTGAGTTTGATAGGTTTTCGTGGTGTAAAGGTGTCGGTATTTAAGGCTTTTTGTTGGGTTAATGTTGCACATCTTGGGTTTTGCATGAGGCTTGAGTTGGTGAGGGTATACTTTTGGATGTTTAGGTTTTCGTTCATATTGAGGAAAGATTTGAGTGCTCGGGAAACTTTTGAAGTGGAAGGGTGGTTTGATTTAAGGCGGTAGTTTGAGATGGATTATGGGCGTTTGGGAACTTGTGGTTGCGTCTAGGGAGATTTTTTTTACTAATAATATGTATTAAATTAAAAATATCATAATTTATAAATAATATTTGAAGCATCCATGAAAATTTTGATAATAAAAATTACAAGTTAATATATATGTGGATATATATATATTATATAAACAGAATTTTTGAGATCCGAGCGTGTGAATCACACAAACTTTTTTGCTAAAATTTTTCCACTCAAATGAGAGTTGTTAAGATACGTCGGGTCGGCTTAAGTTGTGTAAGGCCCCGTTACCGGTGCCTCACTTTAACGTTGGATTTACTCGTAAACACAGTTTTAAATATCAGAGTTAATTAAAACTTTCGCGGAAATAATAAACTTCAACCAATATATTACATATCCATCATTCTTGTCTTTAACGAACATTCAAATCATTTAATCTTAAAACATTGTCTTATAAAAATATCATAACATAACACTTCATTGAGATGCCAGTGTCTTCAAATCCATGCCATGTGCTTCCCCTCAAGCAAGTTGCCTCATTCTACTCACCTGCGTTCATACTAAAAGTCAGCTACGCTGAGTGAGTTCTAGTTAATCAGACGACATACAATACATTCACATACTAGCATATGCACCCGGATGTACATACCTTCATATCTTCTTACACACTTACTTACATACGTACTTTCATTCTTTCTTTCGTACTTACTTACATACTTTCATTCATACATATACGTTTTAAAGAACATTCCGCCCTAAAACCTTCGCCGATATTATTAGGGTCGGTTCCCTACGTTCGCCGATATTATTAGGGTCGGTTCCCTTCATTCGCCGATACTACTAGGGTCGGTTCCCTTCATTCGCCGACATTATTAGGGTCGGTTCCCTACATTCGTGCTATTATAACATACATGTCATTTACATACTTTCCTTGACAATATGTGCAATCTCCGAAGAGCGTTCACGTACCATCAACATTTCATACATACATTGTTCATACATCATACATATTCATACATACGTCATTCATACATCATACATATCAATCATACCTTTAACTAACACTTGACGGCACATGCAATATCCGAAGATCGTTCACGCACCGTCAAGCAATCGTCATACATAAATCATACAAGGCATACACTTACCACCTAAAATAAGTGTATTGACTATCACATCGAGTATGTACACAGCCCCGAAAACATAACAAGGAAGTGGGGCTAGAAACTCACCTCAATGCGGTTGCGTTCACCGTTTACGGTTATTCCCTTCTTGAGCTGAGCATGACTAACTGTATAATAATTATACGTATCAATAAACTATCACTACACATATCGTCTTTCTATTTTAATTATTACCTTCAACGAACGGGGGTCCGGGGGCAGCGCCCCTGGCAGCGAAGTTCTAGGGGCGGCAGCCCCTAGCGGGGTCCAAGGGGCAGAGCCCATGGCTGGGGTTAAGCTGTTATCGTTAAATAACTTGCTACTTAAAGTCCAAGGGCTTCTTTGTAATTAAATCATTCTTTTCTAAGTCCATGGACTGTTATCGTCATTCCGTTAAACTTCTAATTCGTTACGGGTTCCTAATGAATTGGCTTATCTTAATGAACTGGTTCCTATAACGAATTGAACCCTTTAACGAACTGGACTCCTTAACGAATCAGTCCATATAGCGAACCGGTCCAAGTAGCGAATTGGACCTTCTAATTTTTTATTTCTTTTAACGAACAAACTATCACGAATCAAGGGTAATTCGTTACCCTTTCCCTTAACGAATCAGACACAAACTAGAGCTAGTTCGTTATGCCCCCTTATACGAATCACCCTTTTAATTCGTTAGGTTTCCATAGCGAACTAGGGTTAGGTCAGGGAATGTCAGAACATTCCCTGACTTTCTTACCTCACATTCCCCTTTTTCCGGCGCCGCCTTTCCGGTGCGTCGCCGGAAATCCGCGGATTCGCCTGAAAAACGAGTTTCACCGTTTTTCGTCCCGTTCTATCCAGATCTGAGCTAGGGTGATCCCTAAGCTCATCTTAGGTTCGGTTTATACCCGATTCCACCCGGATCTCGCGACTTAAACGGTTTAACGGTGTCGGCTCGTCGTTTCGTGACCATAACTAACGGATTTAAGCTCATACAACAAAATACTATCATACCTTGGGTCGGGATCGGTTTCCTTGGTGAATTCGGCTTGAGAGAGAGAGAGAGACTAGAGAGAGAGAGAGAGAGCTTAAGTGTGTGTTTTGAGAGGTGTATGGAATATGTGTGAAATGAGAAATAAATGGGTAATTAAGGTTTATATAATTATGGATCATGGGCTTAGCCCATGGTCTTTCCTCTTTTCCTCTAACCCAATTCCATTTAACCCAACACTATCCCAACTCATAACAACTCATATTTCATTTATTAACCGAAACCCGAAAAACGGGATGTTACAAGTTGCAAAATAGTTTATGAGAAAATTCGGAAGAAGTCAACCCGCATAACGTAAGGCCGTTCTTGAAATGCGTAAACTTAAGTCGTGGAAAATATTATGGGATACTAAGTTAATAGAGTTTGCTTAATTCAAAGTTTATTGCCAAAAATAAAAGTTGATTGTCATGAGGAAGCAAAATAAATTTTTATAAAGATTAAAATAAATTTTGCTTATGAAGAAATTTAAAATAAGTAAATTGAATGTTAAAATTTGTTATGAGGTCTCGATATTGAATGATAAATGTCGTTTTGGGAAAACAAAGTTGTGTAAATTATTTTTTTACCAAGTTCGTTACTTAATATCGTGTAATGAAAATATCGTGGTAAGTTAAAATGTCCGGCATTGCAAATCGAGAGATCACAAGTAACGATTTTTGGTCTTTAAATAAAATTTCTATGAAGATTTGCATGAGAGTTTCAAGAAAATTACAAGCTACAAGTTTGTGACTTTCTTGAGAAATCATGGCAAAACTATCATAAGAATTTTAAAACGCGGAAAATCGTGTGATGTAAATTTCTTTATTTGCAAAAATTTATAATGAACCAAGGATTGCATGATGAAGGTTGTTATGAATATAAATTTGGGTAACGAAAATTCTACCATGTATATTATATGATATAGTGTAATTAAAATGTCGTGAGAAAAATTTAAATAATCAATATTGTCACATGATAGTTCCAAAATGAACGGGATCGTTATAAAAATGAAATTTTGTGAAATCTTGTATGAAAACTTTAAAGACAATTTAAGATTTATATAATGGGAATTTACTTGAAAATTTTGGTTGAAATTTATCATAAGAACCTTTTTAATATGATGAAATTTAAATGATAAGATTTTTGTATGTAAATAGACTTAATGAAAATAAATGGCATATTAAAATTGTTACGAACAGATCGAACTAGCTATATATATGTATATATACATTTTTAACTTATATCGAAGAGTTCATAATGAACGAAACTTGTAATAAAATCATTGTGAAATCAAAATGAGTAAATTGGTGTAAAACTTTACCATATAAAATCGAGATATAAAGAATTATTAACAATATAAAAAAATATAACATTTATAAATGGGGGCTTGTGATAAGAATTTATAACAAAATAAAGGGAAAAATGGTTTAAATTCTTGAAATGTAATAATAATGTTTTAAGATTTTAAGGCGGAAAATCGTGCATGATCCACCATGACTTGATATTCCGACATTAAAAACCTTTAATACAAAAATACCATGTTGGAGTCTAAACATGTGCACGTACCACCACGTCTTTTTCATGTCTTCGACTCAAATAACGATTGTAAAAAAAATAATAAGTCAGAATACAACGTCATGTTAAAGCGCTAGTCCACGTACCACCGCAGTTCTATTGTTTTGACACCGATAATTAGGATGGCGAGCGGAACGCTCGCATTCGACTACTTAAAGTGGTCATCTCATATGAGACAATCTTTAAGGAGATTTGAAACAACGGGATCCAAGTTAAGCTCGTGATCCATAAAACACAATAAAAACTAATGTTTTTGCGTTTTAATGTAAGGATACCATGGAGTACTATGAAAGTGTGTGTATGTGTATATTTATGATTTGATAAAATAAATAAGTATATAAATAGACATGTGTATTGAACAATCAAGTAGGGTAAACACGTATAGGCAACACGTATAACGACCCTAAAGTAAAGACTATACTAGGTCGTTACGTCTAAGCACCTATCCTATAATCTTGTGGATCTGATAGCAATCTGTCACACCCCGACCAAAGGCGGAACATGTCGGGGTGTAACCGATTGCCCAAAACACAAGACACTATTAAAGTGACAATATTTAATCAACTCATTTATTTCACAAATCAATAAACAACACATCCTGGTCATACAAACAAATTGAACACAAGTAAACAAATATATTGTTCGTTTTACTAATATCCTAATAGTCTTGGTAACGTTTTTCGTCAAGTCCTCAAGTCGATAAAAGTCAAACCTATAACAATGCATAAAATAATATTTTGTCAACACGTATGTTGGTGAGCAATTTCATAGTTTGAGTATATATAATATGAGCGAAATCCACAAACTTATATGAGACTATAAATAAAAGCATCAACCGTGGTATATAAAACATATGTAATGAGGATCCTTTCTTATCGGTAACAACCGACATACTCCGATAATGAGGCCCTATTCTACTAGCACAAGGCTAAGTAGTTAGGGGAGCGTATGATCATACTTAACGAGGCTCAACAACAACATAAAAATAAACACTCGTGCACGTAAAACATATGAGACATATAACTCACAATAGAGCAAGTATTTTAAGTATCATACACCCTAAAGTTTGTGGTTTGAGAAATGAGTATAATAAATCATTCTTGTTTTGAATAAGTATGCATGTTACCCCCAAAATTTAAAAGTGAAAACGGGGGATGAAATGTACTCACCTCAATTGACGAATCGAGAAATAATGAATGATCGAAATGTAGAAAGCTTGCGAACGAAACAAACGAATCCAACTTGAAAGCTAAATGAAAACGAATAAATAAAATATATTAATGAACTTGAACTTTAGTTGAAACTTCACTTGAAACATTGAACGAGAAGGTTCGGTTGTTAATCGGGTTACCGGTAAATTTGCTAACAATTAGAGACTCGTACTTAATTGATAATTTAAAATAAAATAATATTATATGATTGAGCTTTTAAATAGCTAAACCAAAATTAAATATAAACAAGACAGGTTTAAATCAGGAGTTGGGTTTTATAAAAATGATTTGATAATAAAGTTTATAATAATATTATTAATGGTAAAGATAGAAATGATAATAATGATTTTAGAATTTGTTATATATATGTGTGTGTACGTGTGTGTGTGTGTATAAGATAATAATGATAATAATATACAGTAATACTACCAATTGAGAATTGTAGTTAAAACTAATAATAGTAGTAGTAATAATAAATATAATAATTATTACTTGTTGAAAACGTTATTAATAGATTTATAAGTTTTAATAATAATAATAATTATTATTATAATTATAATAATTATAATAATTATATGTACCATATTAATAATAACTAATACTTATAACATTTTAATAATAGTAGTATTAGTGATAAAAGATATAACTCGAGTGATGATAACGTTAAATGGTAACTAGGCCCGACATGGGTTTCGGTTTAATAAAACAAGTGGATAATATTCACAACATTAGAATTTGGTAACATTATTTAATAATCATAATACAAATGATAATAATAATGATAATAATAATCTATTAATTATGAAAATAATGATAATAATAATTGTTTTATTAATGATAATAATAACTTTAATAATAATAATAATAACTTTCTTATTAATGATAATAATAACAATAATATTAATAATAAAAATCATAAAAAATAATGAGTTTTATAATGATTTATGATATTAATAATAATGATATCAAAAATACACTCCAAAGTCGGTTTAAGGGGGGAATCGAACTTGTGACTCGATTACCGATTATGAGTTAGACACCAAGATAAACAAAACTCTAAATCTCATTACCTATAACCGATGTTTGGCCGAGAACAATTGTCGGAGCCGAGCAGGGTCATCGGAGATATAGGCTGCCGGAGAAACAAAGGTCGCCGCGGTCCATTCCGACTACCGGAGGCGCGCCAGAAAAACGCTTCAGAGAGAGAGAGAGAGAGACGAAAAGAGGGTTAGAGAGAGAGAGGGGGATGGAGAGAGCCAAGAGAGATAGATAGATATGGAGATGGAAAGAGCCGAGAGAGATAGAGAGATAGAAGCGGGGAGAGATAAGGAGGTAGAGAGAGCCGAGAGTGAGAGATTGAGAGGAAGCACGGCGGCCGGAGTGCCGTTGCCGGCTTCTCGCCGGATTCCCGAGCTCGCCGGAAAAACGAAAACATAGGGAGAGGAGGAGAGATGGTTACCGGAGAACGAGAAGGGAAGAGGGTAGTGATGTATGAGTTACGGGGGGGGGGGGATGGTGGCCGGAAATGGCGCCGGCAGGGATGGCGGCGGTGGCCGGAAATCGGGAGGGAAGGAGGGGCGGCTGGTGAGATAATGTGTTAGGGTTAGGTGTTTTTCTTTTTATATGTATTTTACATATTTACCGAATGACCCTCCAAGTTCTAATGATTTTACGAAAAGGTATTAAACTTAAGAAAAATCTTAATATCGATTCGAAAATGGCAAGTATTACCCCTTACAATTTATAAACTAATTTTATGTTAAATGAACAACGATTATTACACGCCTACATGACGGGTTTTGGGTGAACTAAGTACTTGAAAATTTTAAAAATCGACTTAAGTGATTAATAAAATTACCGGGTCGGGTTTAAAATATAATACAGATTGGAAGTATAATTTATTAAAAATAAAACGTGAAAGAAAATCGAAATCCGAATTTGACGAATGTCACAACACGTGTCACAACATATGGCATCGACTCATCTAGTGACAACACGCCCTAAGACCTAGTCCAACCACCAAAATACTAAAGCGACTCTTAAGTAGCTTGCGAAGTGAAAAGTGCGCCATTAAAGCGCCAAATTACTCCATCGCCATCACCCGAGACCGCACCGTGCGTGTGCGGGTCAGGTGCTCCAAGTCCACGCCCTTTTTAATGCCATTAAGTGTGTCTAGTCACATTTTACCAAAAGTTCAAGTCCTAACCACACATTTTAAAGTATTGATATTACATTTGTATATACTCTTTGGACTCGTTAATAACTCGTTAATTATTAATAACTCGTTGATTAATAACACATACTAATTTATTATTAGTCAAAAGATTTCCAACAATTTCTGTGTAGAATTTGTACTATAACCGAAATTATCATCCTTATGAGTCAGGTCTAAAAAAAATTACAACATTTCGAGAAATGATGCATTAAAAAAATATATAAAAAGTATATATTAATTCAATAGTAATATATTAAACACGTAGACATGGTTATTGGTTACCTTTAGTTTAAGAAGTGACTCCATGCCACATACCCACACACAAGGTTTACTTTATGGTTACTAGTATTGTCATATCATATGCCTACCAGTCAAACCTTTGTACTCATTTCAACCGAAAGTAGAATCCAGACATACGACAGGTCACAAAATCAAAATATCTTATTTGTCTCCATAGAATTTGGATTATTAGAATAAGCAATCCGGGTCACTTTTTAATTATCTATACTATATATAAAGCATAAGTGAGGGACCTCTTAATTTTTAAGAGGTACCAAACTTGTTGCTTTTAGTACAAACTATAATGCATAAGATTAATACATTTTAGGAGCAATTTTGTATTTTGACAATTTTGTCTTTTAGCATAACCAAAATGATGTTACGGTTTATTTTAATTTATTAAAAAATAATTACAAGTTTGGTCCTTTAACTTTAAACACATTTTGTTAATTTATATAATAGTTACATATATACCCCTTATTTTAAACCAACTACCCCGACGACGTTTAAACATTTAAAACTTTTTCACACGCTAATATTTTTTTAAAAACATTATACCATAAAAACAAGTATTTTATTCTCTGTAATTTGAGTATGGTATTGCCATACTTTTTTCATTTTAAAAACTTAACGTGTTACATGATTACCATTAAAGACCGACAAACGAATCAGGCAGTTTCGGCCGTTCAGGTCATGGGTCTAAAAGGTTAAGGTTGGAATGAGTCGATATAAAAAGGTCAATTTGGTTTGGTTCGGGACGGGTTTGGGTTGAAAGGGGTTAAGTCATAACAAATTTCGGTTAGAACATTGTCAAGCGGAATGGGTTGCGGGCCAAGACGAGTTCAATGTAGCGTTACGTGCGCACCAACACCTGACTGAGCGTGCACTTTATGACGTGCTTACTAACAGGTTAAGATTCCAATGCTGCAATACAAGCATATTATCGTCGGGTTACGCGCGTAATATTGTTAAGTCACGCACATACAGAAGCAGTAACACCGGTTACGCATCCGATGTCATGTTTACGTGCAACCCCGCCGCATCGCGCAGGCACGCAGCTAGTTTAAAGATTAATTTAAGAGTTAGATTTCTTAAAAAGAAAGAGTTATAATCAATCATTGATATAAGCCCTATGTATTTATATAGCATGATATCCCTATATTACACGGGCAACTAACGAATATATTTATTTAATAATATGCTTTTTTTTCATTTTTGAGTGGTTAATGAATCTTTCGAATGAGTTATTGGCTAAATTCATTGGGATACACTGACCTTTCGATTATGAGAAATCCCTCATCTAAGGCCATTTCTCGTGAACACTCATCCGAAGACATGACAATGCGACAAGATAAACTTTCAGTTCAAGGACCCAACTAGTGAACGATGCATACTCGCCTAGTCTCTCATAATATCCAGGTGCTACCGAAACTAAATGTGTGGAGGGCATAGGCGGATTCATTCATGCTTCAGGGTGAGGATAGACCCCACTGAAATTGACCCATCAAGCTTAATATGTTAGTGAAATCCAAGAAAAAATCCACATGCCCCCTAAAGACAATATTAAGAATGCACCTTGGCCTTTAGAAAGCCCAAATGAGAAGCTCTAATTTATCTAACTCGTGTGTTTAGTTTAGTCTAACAAACTGGAAACGGAAAACATCAAATCAATTTCTTGTTTTTTTTTAATTGAACTGGTTATAATATCAACCCTTAAAGCAATAGTATGCATTAATTATTACCTTTCTGCACATATATTTTTGATGCACGGGTAAGTTTGTAACTAACGATGGAGTACATAGGCCTATAAAACTACAAGGATCCTGAGTTCGGACATAGTGGCTATTCATTCTACATGTTTTTTTTTCTTTCAGTTGAATTGATTTATGCAATGTAGCTTTTAAAGCCAAAACTTGCACAAGCGACCTGTTTTGACTAGGCATGTTCACGAGCCGAGCCGAGCCCGAGCCAAGGCCAGCTCGAGCTCGATATTCATTCGAGCTGGCTCAGCTTGAGCTCGAACTCTTAATCGAGCTAAAAATATGAGCTCAAGCTCGGCTTGGTTTTAAATCGAGCCAGCTCAGCTTGACTCGATTTGGCTCGAATTTACCAATTTCATTAACATTTCATGTGATTCTTTATAAAGAAAAAGCAAAGATCATCACATTATGTGTCACACCCTCAAAATCCACTAACGGAGTTTTACCGTCAGAGGGTGTGAACTAACATGATCGGAATCATTAGTTATAATCAAACCATAAAACAAAGTTTCAAAACCATGAAAACGTTTACGAGTAATTATATGCGGAAGCGTAAAACC
The DNA here is from genome assembly GCF_021521415.1 of Bidens hawaiensis. NCBI lineage: Eukaryota > Viridiplantae > Streptophyta > Magnoliopsida > Asterales > Asteraceae > Bidens > Bidens hawaiensis. Next base: position 25,393 of record NW_027506657.1, read on the forward strand.
ATAGAAAACAATGTTACGTCACGCAGGACGACTTAAAACCCAATGATCACAGTTTAAAATAAGTTTGCATAATTAAAAATGTTTCAAGCAATGCATGTTCCTAAACCGCGCGCCCGCCTCGGCTACCTGAGAATAACATACTAAAAGTGTCAACACAAGGTTGGTGAGTTCACAAGTTTAAATAAAAATAAAGCGTTTAGCGTTTGCGTTCAGCGTTTTGCGTTAAGCGTTTTGCGTTACAGCGTTTTGCGTTACAGCGTTTTGCGTTACCAGATAGTGTTATGTCAATTATATATCTATAGGTAGCTAGCCTATAAAACAAGTATCACTAAGTGTTCGACACCGAAGCTGACTGTTTATCATTTGCCTTGCCACCAGGTCATCCAGACCATGGTATGTGTTTAGCCAAGATTACACCCACTCGACCTCCAGTCGAGTTTAGCTTTGGGTGGGGTTTGTCAAACCCAGTAGTACTACTCAACAGTGACTCGCTATTATCCAAATATTAACCAATTCGATGTGAATGAAGGACTTTAGTTATTGCGTTTGCCACTTAGTCTTTACAAGTGATATATAATCTATATTAACAAAATCTTAAATGCGTTTCGGAGTATGTTATCTCCCCCAAGTGAAAAGCGTTTAAAAAGTTTAAAAGGGGAAAGTGAAACTCACTGTTTGCGAAGATATTCCCAAATTAAATCACCAAGATGCGCGTCACAGAAAAACTCTCTCTAGCGTTCTAAAACAACAAAGAGATTTTTCTAAGTGTCGGAATATTATCGAGTCTCTAGACCCGGCACATAATACCTATGCACATAACATGTTTCGTGTTTCGTTTGTGAATCGTGTGTGACTTTAACAATGTATTTGTGATACGTTACATGTGTATGCAATTATTTACGTGTCATGTATTCATAAAATTCATCACTAGCAATTACTCCCCGTAAGGGCAATTTGGTCAACACATAACAATTAACTAGCCATTATTCCCCATGAGGGCAATTTGGTCAAAACATAACAATTATATAGCAAGTATCATGTTTCATGCAATTTCACAAAACTCAGCAGCTAGTTCCACCGAGACAGAAATCCTACTTGAAAGATTGTACTATTCCACCGATCATAGCATCTCAATTAATTTACCAAAAATTATCACAAAAGCATATATGTCTTAGGTTTCCAGAACATATTTTATTATATTTTTATTCCACATAGGTTTCTCACAATCATCAAATCATTACAGCAAACTCATAACAGTGAAATTCATGCGCAACAGAATTTTATTTGAAATTCCCGTTAAACGAAAAATCCAATAAATTCAAGACCACTTGGGTTAGGTTCCTAACTCAATAAGTCAACTTCCAGAAGTGGAACCAACCCAATTGGTCTCGTAGTTCATGAGATATAACATTTACAAAACAACCTAACAGCAGGTCTAACAGCTCAGCTTTGCACAACGTTTTTGTAAAATCATAAAAGTTAACCTTTACTTGTCCAAAAATTACAAATTCATATTCTTTAGAAACTAGACTCAACCTAGTTTACTGTAGTATCAATAATCTCAACCAATTTTCACATTTACACTTAGTTACAGTCAATTAAACATCAATAACACAATCTGTCCAGAAACTGTTTGCATCCAAACTCAACATATTAACTATCTATGGACCATCATGCATTCATATAACACTCTAGACTCCATAAACACTACCCATGCACATCAATTACACATTACATACATGATTAGGGTTTTTGTTTGAACTCAAATCAAAGACACAACAATTAACGTGTAACAATATCAATTCTAGTTATCATATCATTATCAAATCAACAACAATCATATTAACTTCATACACACATAATCGGCCATCTAGGGTTTTCAATTAACCCATTAAACATCAAAATTAAGTATAAAGGATGCATAGGATAGTCGTTTATACCTTCCTAGCACCTTAATCTTCGATCAAAAGTTGAAATTGATGGTTGTATGTGAGTGTATAGGTGACGGCAGCCAAGGATAGCCAAGGGGGTTTCCGATTGGGATTTAGGGAGAAAGAAAATAATAGTTAGGGTTTATTATTATTATTATTTATAAAGATACTATGTTACACTTTGGCCCCTCCACTTCTAAGTATTACTTATCTAGCTTAACTAACTTGTTTACATCTTGAGTTAACGTTTATAACCATGTTATCACATAACACATAAGTCTAACACATAATTATCACATAATTACTGTTTTGACGTTTTTCGTTTATTCATCAATCGTTTGCGTCAACTCGTTTGCGTTTCGGTGCAATTCCCGAAAGACTACACATGTAGTAAGCGTTAAGCGTCATTTAAACCCTAGTTTAAATATAATGAGGTGTGCGTTATAGATTCAGTGATCTTAAGTTTGAATTGACGGAGTTGAGTTAACGGAGTTAACCTGAAATTGACGATTGTCACATTATGTAACACCGCGTCTTTTACCCTGTAAGTTTAAGCTTAAATATACTAACTTAGAAAGTATAAGGACTAAAAATGCAAATTCTGAAAATATGAACTCATTGCGATACGCGATGGGGTAAGTCTTAACCCATCGCGTAGCGTGATGGACTTGGTGAGTCAGTGGACACGTGTCCAACAACGTGTCAACACGTGGCACGATATGATAGGCCACGTGTCACCACCACATAAGGCGGCGTAAAATTGCGGTGCCGCGGTACGCGACAGGTCTCAAAGAACCCATCGCGTACCGCGACGGGGTTCGATTCCAGCCTATAAATAGAGGGATACGGGATTGAACCCGTTCATCCCAAATTACACCTCTATTTACACACACATAGCATTGGAAAGCGTGCCCCGCTGCCGTAACAAGCCGACGTGTTGTTTTTCGTATTTCGTGCAAGAAACGAAGTTATAATCAAGTAGCAATCACTTAAGTGAGTAGATCAAGATCCTGCCTTTTTCTTATTATCAATCTAAGCATCGAATTAAGGTAGGAGTTATGTTTAAGTTATTTGAATTATAGCCTAGACTATCAATCGAGGCTATGGCCTTTAACCTTGATCGTATTTTACAAACATTCATTCACAATCATGTTTTCATAAAATGTTACTTCATGATTAAGTAATGTTAACAAAAGATATATTTTGACGGACATGTAGTAACTGGAAGGGGGATATCACTAGTAATAAGTTTCTTGCCTAAGGAAAAATAATTCGTATAAATACCAATCAACCGAGGGACCCGTTTACTTACCTGGAGAAACTTACCAACGTGATAGAGCCTATTAGGCCAAAGCATGCTATATCAAACGTCACATAAAACAAGTGTTTTCATTCACAATCAAAGATAAACGATTTCAAGGTTAAGCTTAGCAATCATAGCTTAATCAAAACATCATTCAAGTATTTATACAAACCTATTGTGTATAGGTTAATATCATTCACAATCAATCAATCGATCAGTCAAGGTTTACAACACCGACGATACAGGTGAATACGTCAACCTTTTTAATCAGTCAAAACATATTTATACTCAATGAGACGAACGGGTGTTTGTCTGAATGAGTCAATCAATGTCTACATGAGATCATGAATCTCTAAAACGTTATAATACAAAGTAATGAATAAAATCAACTCAGAATGAATACGCATGTGTATGGATCCAAACATAACAGTTAAAGCTCAATCAATCAATCAAAGGAAATGAAGCCGCGAGCTTAAACGGTCATGACCAGTTCTCAGTTTAGGTCCGTTTGGCTCGGGGTATACCGTTATGTGTGTAGGGCAGTGGTACATATACCGGAAGTAGTAATGCTTCCGCTGAGGTTGTCAAGAAAACTATGTTTGTATTATAATCGTCATTCAAAAATGTTTTATTGAGTCATACGTGTTCACCAGCATATAGCTGACGTATTTTTCCAACCCATTGTAGGTAATTAAGCATAAGTAGCGTTAACAAGGATTGGAGTCTTATTGAATATAGAAGCGCGTACAAGATGGCTCCATTTTTGATATAAAATCCTTGTAACATGAAAACATATCTTTTGTAAACAAATACTCGGGTATTTAATTCCCGAGTAAATTTTCAATGTAAATTAATATTATATTCAACCTGAAGTCTTCCGCTAAAATTAACCCATAAACTCTGATATATTTACAAAACAGGTACGAACTTGTGGTCACACGCCTAGGCCCTAAGTCGGGGTGTGACACATTATCAAACACTTTTAGACATACAAGTGAGAATCGGCGGTGGCATGGGGCTAAAAAAGATTAAGAAGAAGAAGACATAATAATAATAATATTATTACTATTAGTTGCTGCTTTAGAAGAAGATAAGAGGAGCCTCTACATTTGCGACGACGCGAAGTATTGATATATGGGTTTTGGTCGCAGGTGGACAGCAGCAAGCGACTACTAACCATGAGCACACCACACTGGCAGACGCCATTGTGACTTCGATTAGGGTTTGTGGGCATGGCTGCAAGAGCGCCGTGGGAGAGAGATGGATTAGGGTCGAAGGAAAAGTGAAGAACGGTGATAGATAGTGATAAGGTTGTGGACTTGTGGATAACTAGGTATTTTGTATTTTTGTATTGGGTTGGACTCCTTAATTGAAAAGGGAAGCCCGTGTGTTAAATAATTGGACTAAATAATTATATGCATGCATGTGTGTGTGTATGTATATATATATATAATAAAATAGTTTGAGCCAATCGAGCGAGCTCGAGTCGAGCCAGGGCTAGCTCAGGCTCGGCTCGTTTAGAAATCGAGCTCGGCTCGTTTACAATCGAGCCGATTTCGAGCGAGCTTCGAGCCATGAGCTTTTTGTACAGCCCTGGTTTTGATCTAACCGAGTATTTATATCGAACATATCCCCCCCCCCACACACACACACTGGTGAAAGTTCCTGGATCCGCCATTGGTGGAGGGCAGAAACCGAACATGAGTCACATAAAACACAAGTCTCTTTTAACACCCCACCACCAACTCATTAGCTTTAATTATATGCTTTACTTTGGAATACAAGAACACTTTTAACTAATGTCTAAAAAATTCTTAAAACCAAAAATAAAATAAATTAAAATATTACAAACCATGGTTCTAGCCGTAGGCAGCAGAACAACTTCCGAAGGCCAAGCTAATGCAGTTGTGTTTAGAGTTAAAATAATCAGCTCTTCATCTCGTTAGGCATGAATGGTGAAACTTCACAGGAGACGCATACATGTATTACATGTTAATGGTCGTGCCCATTTAGAGGATTCCATTGTTGCCCGGATGGATTGGTTGGGTCCAAGGGGATCCAAAGTTTAGGGGCACATATAAAGTGGTTACACCTATATTCGGATGACAAAAAATGCACTATGCGGGATGCGGTATCCAGGGATTGTGAGCTTTTTGTTGCGTTGGCAGATGCTCTAAAGGTTGCCAAACTATGGTTGTGAGGTGAGTGCATGTCTTTACAGGCCCTCAATCGGCACTGTCACCATTTAGACAAAGTTATCAAGTTCAAAGGTGATACGGGAGGGGTGGAAGACTTCCTTGTTAGGATCCCTAAGCCACAACTTGCGATAGATGTAGTTGCTTTGGGTGGGATAGTTTTAGAAGCGACCCTCCTTGACCATATTTCCGCACTTCCGGTAAAGACTGTTAAAAGCATCCCTCATAGCTGTCGCATAGCATTTGCCCATGCCTTATCTGCTTCATTGTGCAAGGTGGTGTCTAGGCCAGAGTCCATTGAAGCGTGGGTTAAACTTTTGATATTACCCCGTTGCACATTACAAGTTTTCAAGCCTTCCAACCGACAGGAGCGTAGGTCGAGGAATAGGAAATCCTTACAATGCCATTCTATTCGGCAGGCCCTAGCAAGTTGGGGTGATGGAAGCGGATGTGTTTATCTTATCCAATCGCTCTTTAACCAACCGATGGATATGGGCTCAAGAGCCGATGAGGGCTCCTATGGGGGTGATCATTCGAGGGAGGGCCTCAATGCTAAGCAATGTATTCGAAAAGTTGCCGATGGGCACTTCACGGCCACAGTTAAAGTTTTGTGCTTTTCGGGTGTTGCTCCTCTTGGTGACGCTACTATGAAAGCGTTGCTTGATAAGCATCCCGTCTTGCCCCCGCCCATCTTGCCTGATGCCTTACTCTCGGTGGCCCCTTTGGTTGTGGACGTTGAAAGTGTCCTAGGGTGTATTAAATCGTTTCCTAAGGGGACTTCCTGTGGCAGAGATGGGCTTAGGGCCCAACATATTTTGGATGCCCTATGTGGGGAAGGATCCACGATTGCCGTGGGGTTGCTTAAGGCTATCACTGAGGTGGTTAACTTGTGGTTAGGGGGGAGATGCCCTGTTTCTTTGGCGGAGTTTGTGGCTTCGGCCCCTCTAACGACACTGCTTAAGCCCGACAATGGGGTTAGGCCTATTGCCGTTGGCGCGATTTGGAGAAGACTTGTATCCAAAGTGGCTATGAGGAGTGTTGGGAAAGAGATGGCAAAATACCTTGGTGATTTTCAATTCGGGGTGGGGATCCCGAGTGGAGCGGAGGCGGTGCTTCATAGCGCGAATAGATTTCAATCTTATTCCAAAGTTACGTGGACTCCATCCTTGGTCTTTTATCCACCCCTTGACATGTGCTTTACTTGATCAGAGAATGCATCGGCTTATTGTCTTCTGGCATGATGGTTTCTCACATCTATAGACAAAGCAACTCAATTGCAGACAGACTGGCTTCTCATGCTTACTCTCACAGGTCTGATTGCATCGTTGAAGCTGCTTCTTCTCTCTTGCAAACAAGCCTACTACAATGACAAGGAAGGCCTTTACTCTTATTCCTGTTCCCGGAATGCTTTCTTTCATCAAAGTCACGTAAGAAATAGAAAACGTACAACTCGTACAACTAAAGGCTTGTCAATTCTTGGTGTAATACTCACTCTGAAATGATGGGTGTCAGAATTGATCACTTTTCAGGCAGTCTCATCTGTGTAAGAATTAGGAATTCCTCTTCCAACTCGTCCCAGAATGGGCGTTATGGCAAAGAACAAGAAGAAAACAAAAGGAGAAATTTGTCCAATAGTCACAAATGGTGCCTCCACAGGTTGACATCCGATCCAACCTAGTAGTAAACGATCCGCCAAAAGCAACCAAAATATTCCTTGGTGAATCGGGCGAAAACTTGAACTACGTACATAACATGTTCCACTCGGATGGGTCGTTGGCTTTGCTTACAGTAGATTTTTCTAATGCCTTCAACCTGGTGGATAGGACCACACTCCTGCAGGAAGTTCGTGCCAGATGCCCATCTATTTTCCTATGGGTTAATTTTCTTTACGGGCAACCGGCTAGGCTATATGTAGGGAATGATTGTATCCAGTCAACTACTGGGGTTCAACAAGACGATCCTTTAGGACCCCTTCTCTTTGCATTAGCTTTACACCCCTTCATTCATCAAGTACGAGATGGTTGCAAGTTACTTTTCCATGCATGGTACTTAGATGATGGCACGATTATAGGAGACGCCACTGAAGTGGCTAAAGCCTTGGTTAGATCTAAGGGGCCAAGTTTGGGGCTTGAGCTTAATATTAAAAAGACAGAAGTGTACTGGCCGTCGTGCAATGGGGTAAAGGCAAAAGTAGGTTTATTTTCTATTGGGATTGGGAGACCGGAGCTAGGGGTAAAACTCCTTGGAGGTGTGGTTAGCCGGGATGCTGGGTTTATCAGTAGTTTGGCCATTACCAAAGATTCAAGAGCCGTGGAACTAATGAGATGTCTTACTCGTCTGCGTGACCCTCAATGTGAGCTTCTCTTGCTTCGCTCATGTATGGGGGTGGCTAAATTGTTGTTCGGACTCTAAACATGTCAGCCTATGTTTGTTAAGGATGTTGTCTCTGTTTTTGACAAACGGCTTCGAGCGGCGATTGAGGATATTGTGGTATGTGGGGGTCTGTTTTTTGGGGATTTTCAATGGAGACCAGCCTCTCTCCCTATCCATTTCGGTGGTTTAGGGTTATATTCAGCTAAGGATGTTTCCACCTATGCTTTCGTCGCCTCGAGAGCACAATCTTGGAAGTTACAGGACCACATTTTGCGTGATTGTGGTGGTGATGGGTTAGATTCCGATTTTGGGTGTGCGATGGATTATTTGCACAACTCTATTCCCGATTTTGATCTTGGCGGTTTCTCTAATAAGGACACCGCCCCCTAAAGCCCAAAATGCTTTGGCGAGTGCCCTTTATAGTAAAGCCGTCCAAAGTTTGGGAGAAAAGTTTGGCATCTCCTCTCGTCAAAGAGCGGTATTAGAATGCCTTCAGGCTCCTCATGCTCAAGACTTTTTGACTGTCACCCCAATCGAAGGGTTAGGCCAACACATGTCAGCAGTGGAGTACCGAGCCATTCTTAAATATCGTTTAATGATCCCCCTGTTCCCAGTTGATGAGCCATGCCCGGTCTGTCGTAATGTTTGTTTAGATAATTTTTGTGAACACGCGGTTCATTGCAAAGAACACCCCGGGTTTAAATATAGACATGATTTGGTCAGAGATGTCCTTTGTGATGTGTTAAAACGGGCGGGAATCTCGACAAGAAAAGAGGCTCCTGTGAATTTCTTGTCAGATCCACGTGACGGAAGATCTACTCTCCGACCGGCGGACATTCTTGTGTTTGGGTGGGCGGGGGGAAGCATGCTTGTGTGGACCTTACTGGGGTGTCCCCTCTTGTCGGGCTTAGGGACACCGGGTTTGTTGCTGGGCATGCCGTGCTAAAGGCAGAAACAGGAAAAATTGCTAAACACGAGAAGACGTGTGTGGAGAATCAACACGCCTTCATTCCTTTTGCTTTTGACATATTTGGGTCTCTTGCCCCCGATGCTGCTACGTTTATAAAAAGAGTTCAGCGGGTCGTGCACAGTAACTCATCGACGCCGAAGAACGATAACTTTGTTTTTAGTAGGATCGGTTTTGCCATTCAAAAGGGGGGTGGCGGCGCAGTTTGTTGCCCGCTTACCTGTCTCTTTACTGTAATTGGATCCTTTTATTTTTAATATAAATTAACAACCACCAAAAAAATAAATTTGCATGGTCTAATGGATAGGAATAGTAATTTCAAAGATAAAATTATCTTTCACTCTTTAGTTAAAGTGGCTTTGATGGAGGGGATGTTGGTAATTTCAGTGTTATCGATATTTATTTTAGTATATTGGATTAATTTGTTGATTGAGAAAATAAAGTTATAATTAAACGAGTTAGGTGGCATGGGAGTGCGGACTCGTTTAACAATAATGTTACTTGGGCTTTGTTATTCGGTTTTATACTCGGCTTTAAATAATTATCTATTTGGGCTTAGATGTAGTAGGGGAGAGAGGTGTTGCCTCTCGGCCTCATTTGACAACATGTTAGGAGATCTCAATAGATGGGTTGTCGTCAAACTTAGTATATGAAAGGCGGTTGTTTTTATGACTTAAAACCACACAATATGTTTCCTTGACTATGATAAATCAATAAATCATGTTATGTTGACTTTAATACATCTCGTCAGGCTATGATTTTTGGTTTTTGATTTTTCTCATCAACAAGGCACTCAAAAAGAATTATATGGTTCATCCTGACAGATTGCTCAATTGTTGTATATCGCATACATTAAAAATCTCATCAAATCCTTTAGATCGTACCGTGTTGTATCTCATTAAGTTTCTTAATAAATATAAATTAATTGTTACAAAATTTACATGCATATAGTAACTTCCTAAGGTTACCCGGCCTACTACACAACACAAAATTGTAACAAAACCATTCAACGAAAGCTATAAGACTCGGTTCTTGAGCCAAGTGTTTTTAGTTTTCTTATGGACTTTGGTTATGCAAACTTATAAAAATAAAATTGTAAATTTTGTTTTTATTTTGTTTTTATAAAATTGATTTTTTCTTTTTTTTTTTCCTATTTGCTGAAATTATAGTTATAGGCATTAAATGCAAATTATTGTGCTGGACATCCAAGCGTCCGATTAATGTGCATTGATTTTTGACATAAATAGTGATCCAAAGTTGACTTGTTAATTTGTGAAAGCATAGTTAATTTTCGGTAGTCTTCTAATAATTTCATTAAAAAACTGTATTTGAGTCGTTTAACAGGTAAGGTGTATTCGGTTACATCTCTTAATAGTTCATGGTAGGGATGAACTCGAGATGGTACTGGTACCGACCCTAAAAAGTTGAAATATTTGTTACCAGTATCAGTTCGTTACCGGTATTTCGTACAAAATTCGGGAATACTGGTACTGAACTGCATCGGTATCGAAAACGTTCATTCCAAGCTCATGAAGCCTCTTAATGGTTAAATTTTAAATATATGCTAAATGATTCGGATGCTACCACTGTAGCATGTTAAAGAGAGACAAAATGGTCTTTAAAACAATAAATACCACGTGACTTTCAAAAAGATTAATTACGTGGTATGTACATGCATATGAGATGAGATGTCAACCGTCCATCCTAATTTTTACGCTTCATGTTTGACTCACCCAAAAACACCGTTAAAGAGGAAATCGTGATGGGGTTTCGAACTTGAAATCATAAGATCCCAAAACTTAACCATCACTTGATATCATTGGACCATAAATATATTCTTTTGAATGACCAACAAAATTATTATTATTAACAAACTAGAAAGGTGCTAGACCACCAAACATAACACCTAACAAGAAGACATAAGAGCAGGGGCAATTCATACGCCTTACACATAATACAAAACATACAACCATATGACCACTTACAAACCATTTCAATATTCAAAGGTAACAAGTAACTTTAATCTCCCCTATCAAGCACTACTAGAAAAAAAGATATTTTTTTTACAACTGAATTCTTAGGAAATTTATTGGAAAATTCAGTTTCTAACAGTTTTTTAACAAAAATTTACGTTAGAAAAACACACTCTTGAAAATCGTTTTCAATCGTTTTCTAACAAGTTTTCTTACAAAATTGCTACAAGTAAATGTTGTAAACTTCTTGCAATTTTCCTACAAAAACTATTTTGACTTAACATGTTTATTAGATAATGAAAATCTGTTGGAACTACTTGTCATAGGAAATTTTGATGGAAAAATAACTTGTTTTCTAGTAGTGAAGCTAATAAGGTGTACCGGGGCTCCATCATAGACCAAATCATTTCATTTCTTCCAAGCACATCACATTATAGTCAAACAAGCCGCGTGAAAACTTTAGCTTTGTCGAAAGAAAATGATAAGTACCCGTGTAACTCCATCAAATCTCGAACAGTACTAGAAACAAAAAATCATGAGTAGCTTGGACCATTAGAATATCAAACACCTTACCATTCGAGAAACTTCACGTACACAAAATGAAAACATGATTAACCAATTCCTCCTTTCATATACATCTGAAAAAGTAATCAATTATGTTTTAAAAAACAATATTTTATGAATGTAATACAATCCCACGTGGCCGTATAATCTAACTTTAAAAAGGTTTTGAGAATAACCGAGCCCATACATTTGAATATAAAAAAAAGAAAAGAAAAGGGACAAAAAAAAAACATTAACACTCTTCGTCACCGGTCTTATTTTATACTTTTGTTACAATCGATTCAATGAACATTTATATTTTTTTTTGTTGGTAATCTTGGATTTTATATACAACTGAGAAACATTGGCGATTTTCAACCAGTATTACTAATTAACTCGCTTAAAAGCGATCAGTTTATTTGTGTCCATTCAATTAACCAGTAAGGAAGTAACCGAATATACAAAACAAATTGTTTTTTAATTTGGTCAAACCAATCGGACTGACAAATGCGGTATCAATTTTGAATTTGAAACACTTGTTTTGTTTAATTGAAAACCAACATATACATCAGCCTGGTGTCATTGAGTTGAAACTCTAAAACTAAATTATTAACTATAAACGTTGTTAATCCTTTAGCAATATTTTTGTCTTATTGAAATGAAATACAACTGTTACTCTATCATCTACAAGGACCTGCCTACGATTTTTCTAGCTTCATAAATGTTGCTAAGGCCGGCGGGTCGTGGTCCTAATCTATATTGAGATAATACTATGGCTTTATATCATTTTGAAAACCTTAAAAGAGTTTTATATGATTTAAGGAAGATACTGATATTAGTAAAATAATAAAAACCATTAAAAAGTTTTCTAAAACTGATTACATGTTCTAAACTTTAGATCAAAACTAGTTTTTAAAATATTAAAATAGATTTAACCAAGACATAAAATTATTGTCAGGTTCTTCTTTAATAGATTAAATCAATGTCTTTTTAACAACAATTGTTAGATGTTACAGGCTAAATTTTCACAACCAGTTAACTACCAAAATGTCCTCATGGAAAAAAGAATGGGAATAGTCTCCAATAAAAGCACACACCACTTAACCAAGATGTCCTCATGGATAAAAACAATTGGAATGCAAATAAGTAAATACAAATCTATCAAATATCTCTTTTTTATAGATATTATACAACAATTATAAACGAATACAAATCCCTAATATATATTCTATTTACTAAAAGTTTACAACAAAATTGTATTAAGCTAAAAATAGGTTGAAATATAATACTACTTAAGATACTAATGGTTCACGTGTCACTGTTATTGTAATAGCCATGTTAATGTTAGTGATTGTAACTTGGCTTGTCCGTGAACTATATCATCAGGACATTTTATTTTGATAGTGTTTGATATGTAAAAATCATATGCATAATAAAATAGATCATTGTGAAAGAATAAAAAGTATATATGTTTAGTTAATGGCCAATAGTACATATTTCACAAGAAATCACATTTAGATTCATTTCATTTTAATCCAAAAGTTTATTTCTTGCTAGAGAGTAGACACATTTTGATTTAATTTTGATTTTAATTTTCTTTTGTCATTTCAATCATAACCAACTCCATCATACATCTCTATTAACTCCAACGGGTATTTTGTAACGTAAAAAGAGTATCATATTTGTCCCAATTGTAGAAGAGTATATCCATAAAAATACATTATGGCCACATAATAACCTTTTATGTTCCACTATAAAACCAACTCCACTTCACCACTACTCTAACTCAAACAGTCAAACACAAACCCTAAGAAACAAACATGTCGTCCGAATCTTCTCTACCAGTTCACTTATGTTTTTTCCTAATAATCCTCTTCATGCTTGTAAGCATCTCATTATACTCCAGTTACGTACCCATGTTTGAGGGTTTCTGTGATACTCTCAAGTTGGTTTTCATTGTTTCACCAGTGCTTGGTTCTGCAGCTGATCTCCACCGGCAGATCACTGTTCTTTGTATCGGACACCGAATCGCAGACTGGTTCGGTTCCTTGGGGTGTTGGCTTGGTTCTTGTGCTTATATTGTTCTTGCTTTCTTATCAGTCTGACCTCCGTGAACGGTGGTTTCCGCTTCTAAGTTGATGGAGGTGGTAGGGAAAGTATCAACTAATTATAATTATGTAATGAATTAATCATGAATGTAAATGGTTGTAATAATATTTTAGCATATTGTGTTCTTTTATCACTACTGGTTTACGACTCATCAATAAAGAATTAAGGTCTTTATAACTTTCCAGTTTTACATTTATGATTTGAATAAAATATGCTAAACAAAATACTATTTTTTATACTTATAATTTTATATAATTTAGTATAAAATGAATCAATAATTTAAGAGTACTTGTTTTTTGTTTTTCTTAAAATCTAAAATTTTGAACAAATTTTGTTTATATATTATTGTGCAATATTGTGTATCTACGTATATATGTGTAAATAAGCTATTAGAAATTTAGATACATAAATTTATCCGGTTGGTTTTTATGTAAATAAACATACATGTTTGATCGAATTGATGTAACAAATATAAATATAAAAGATTAATAATATGAGTTGTTGATTAGAATGGACAACTTTTTACCCCTCTTCCGGGGACCGGTAAAATAATTATGGTATTAAATACATCCGAGAATTGTGTTTTTGTTACAATGAAAGCAAGATACAATTTTTTTAATCTACATATAGTTCGTAGGCTCATAATCAAGCCAAAGCCAAAAGTAATATCTATAGAATGTTTCAACTGATAAGGTAAGTAGCTAACTGGAGGTGGAAGGATTACTGCCAAATTATGGGTATAACATATGGTGAGGATTGTTAATATCTTTAATTGGTATACACTGAATGGTTTGTTACTGTTTAAGAATGTTGGAGTTAATTCCCGAACCGAGTTATGGGTCGGGAGGGTGGGGCCGGTTCGAGCTAATGGATCGATCTCATTAATTATTTAATTATTGCAATTAGAGATAATTATCTATTTTATTTATTAGATAGAGATGGAATTTTATTTAATAGATAAATAGGAGTTTGTGTTTTACTCTAATTGTAATCGAGCCTCTATATAACCCTAAAGAATTCATGTAAGGGTTAAGAGATAATTGATCAAGTTTTGAGTTATTTTCTTGATTAATAAAATTGGTGAGCTGTGCCAAATATATTCTCGTGTTTAATTCAATCCGGGCCATTAATTGGTATCAGAGCAAGGATTGAATAACCTAAAGATCGCAGGAGGAACAGACCAAGAACAACCGGGTTTGTGTTCGAGCGACGAGACGAGGGTTGTAGAACGAACATAAGGGATTTGTTCGGGTTTGTGTGGTTTCAACAAGTTTCGCAGCACCTGTTCAAGCAAGGCAGGCGTTGGGTTTGTTGAGTTTAAGAACGAGGGTTTGGTTCTACGGCGAGCTAAGGACCGTTCGGCGGTGAGAATTGGATAATTGGATTTGTGAGTTTTATAGCAGGTGAACGGTTTCTGTGTTTCTTGTTTGGGTGATTTTGTGATTAAAGGTCACACAAATCAAGGTTTTTGTATGATTAGGAAACAAGGTTTTGCACAATATTCTTTTTGTGCACAATGGTTTAGAAAGAAAGCAATAATAGAATATTTTTGTCGCAATTTAAACTTTTTATTCAAGTAGTATTTGTGATTGGGGTGTTGCGAGCAAATGGGTTTGGTTCTGAAAAGTTGTTCATGATTGATTTGTTTGTGTTTGTTCCAACGGACTGGACCAAGGGAGTTCGACACTGTTAAGTGTTTACCGACGGAAGAGAAAAAAATGCGTCAATGGCAGATGCCGAAGAAAGACCGATAATCCCACCCAAAGCGAACGGGGGGATATCACTGCAGGTAACAAACTGAACGGAACAAATTACATCACATGGCGATTGTGATAGAAGCGATTTTGGACGATCAAGGATTATGGGAAGTCGTTCAACCGGAAGAGGGTGCGGCTATTGATGCGAAGAAGAATAAAACGACAAGGTCGTTTTTGTTCCAAGTTATGGAAGGTAATATTCTTCTTCAGGTTGCTCAATACAAGAATGCTCAAGAAATATGGGCGGATTTAAAGGCACGGTTTGTTGGGGCCGAGCGAGTCCAAAAGGCTCGACTCTTAACGTTGAAAAGTGAATTTGAGAAACTCAAGATGGCGGAAGACGAGACTATTGATCAGTTTGCGGGGAAAATAACTGATATGGTTTCAAATGTAGCGGGTCTTGGTCACGTATTCGAGCAAGATGTATTGGTGAAAAAGTTACTCGACGCAATTCCAGACAAATACTTCAACCTGGTTGCCTCAATCGAGCAAACTGTTGATCTCGATAGTATGAGGTTTGAAGATGCTGTAGGAAGACTTAAGGCGTTTGAGGAACGTTTACGAGGAAGACAACGCGCTTCTGAGTCTCAAAGTCAGTTACTTTTCAATCGATCAGAAGGTAGTTACAAAGGCAAATCGTATGATCAGTCCGGTAACCGAGGTAAAGTGGGGTCGAGTTCATGGGAACGTGGAAGAGGCCGGTATACCGGAGGACAAGGATCGTACCAAACCGAAGGACGGGTAAGAGAAAGGAAAGACCGCTCTCAGATTAAATGTTTTCGGTGTGACGAGATGGGACACTTTGCGTCCTCGTGTCCGGAACGAAGACGAGAAAATCAGGAAGCAAATCTCACTCAAACGAATGAACCAGCTGATCGTGATCTGGCAGGTTATTTAAATATTCATGAGACGGTTTACTTAAACGAAGAACGAGTTAACCCGAAAAGGCTAGAAGCCGAGAAAGTGGAAAATGACACTTGGTATCTCGACAACGGAGCGTCGAACCACATGACAGGTAACCAGTCGTATTTTTCCGAACTCAACAAAAATATAACGGGAAGGTAAAATTAGGGGAAGGGTCGTGTGTTGATATTTGCGGTAAAGGAAAGATTTTGTTAAAATCGAAAACCTGAGGTGATCGGGTTTTTTTCCGATTTTTATTTTATACCAAGTTTGAAAGATAATATAATAAGTCTTGGTCAAGCAACGGAGAACGGGTGCAATGTTCATATGAAGGAAGATTATTTGCTCTTGTACGATGACGAGGGTAAACTTATGATGAAGGCATTTCGAACGAGAAGCTGGTTATACACGATTAAATTAACCGTGGGAGTTCCGGATTATGTTAAGAAATCTACGCCGATTCAAATTAAGTTAAACGATTCGGGAACAAAAGGGGATCAAGGAAAACTGTTGTTCGCTCCGATTAGATGACAAGAATCACAACCAAAGGAGCGGTTATGCGAGTTCGTTCAGCCGAGGGAATGGTCGGGGACAAGGTCATAAAGGAGGTCGATTTCGAGAGAGCCGAAAGAACAAAGTCATGGATCAAGAGAAGTTCCAAAAAGTGAAGACCAAGATGATGAGGACCAATATTGTTGAGAAAGCCGAGAAGGTCAAGATCGTGGGTCAACTTAAACAGAACAAAAGAGACATGTTCGAGGTTAAAGGTCCGCCTATTCCGGTTCGGAAATTAAGGGGTGATTGTTGGAGTTAATTCCCGAACCGAGTTATGGGTCGGGAGGGTGGGGCCGGTTCGAGCTAAGGGATCGATCTCATTAATTACTTAATTATTGCAATTAGAGATAATTATCTATTTTATTTATCAGATAGAGATGGAATTTTATTTAATAGATCAATATGAGTTTGTGTTTTACTCTAATTGTAATCGAGCCTCTATATAACCCCAAAGAATTCATGTAAGGGTTAAGAGATAATTGATCAAGTTTTGAGTTATTTTCTTGATTAATAAATTGGTGAGCTGTGCCAAATATATTCTCGTGTTTAATTCGATCCGGGCCATTAAAGAAAAATGTATGCTGGAAGTTGTAGCTATGAGCCTACGACAAATTAAAAAAAAAACATTTTAGACATTACCAAAGAAAAGTTAAGTAGTACTTTTAACTTTGAGGGAAAAATTAGTGGAG
>NW_027506658.1:0-57500 GCF_021521415.1 Bidens hawaiensis
AGATGCAGATGATCCTCCCAACTCCCTCCAAATTCTAGAACACAAGAACGTAGCATATCCTCAAGGGTTTGGATCGTCCTTTTAGACTGTCCGTCTGTTTGAGGATGATACACCGTACTGATGTTCAATCTTGTTCCATAGCTTCATGGAACTTCTTCCAGAACCTCGAAGTAAAACGAGTATCTCTATCATACACGACAACAATGGCACTCCATGTTTAGTCATGACCTCCTTGATGAACAAACTTGCTAACGTCTCGTCCACAATCACCCAGATGATATCATGATGCTTAGCTGTACTAGGCAGCTTAGTTATGAAATCCATGGTGATGTGTTCCCATTTCCATTTTGGTATCTCCAAAGGCTGCATCTTCCCATAAGCTTCTGAATGTTCGACTTTGATTGTAAACAAGTTAAGCACTTACTAACATAATCTACCACATCATTCTTCATACTCCGGCCACCAGTAATCACTTTTCAAATCCTATTCCTTCATACCCGGCCACCGGTAATCACTTTTCAAATCCTGTTACATCTTATTAGTTCCTGGGTGAATTGAATACCTTGACTTATGGGCTTCATCTAAGATTCGACCTCTAAGATTTCCATTGGCAAGGAATCCACATACGGTCAAGCCTAGTCTTAACAGCATGCGTGTTTTCCATCAACTCATCTTGCTGGCCATAGATTCTTTCTTTCTTTACTACCCTTCATCCACTAACACCTCTGACTGCACTTTAATGATTTCTTCAAAAAGACTTGAATTCATAATCAGCTAAGTATGACTTCACTGTCGCAATGACCTCTCATTCTTGCGACTTAGCGTGTCGGTGACCACATTAGCTTTACCAGGATAGTATTTAATGTCGCAGTCGTAATCCTTATCAACTCGAACCATCTCCTCTGTGTAATGTTCAATTCCTTATGTTCGAAGAGTACTTTAAACTCTTATGATCTGTGTAAATGGTACACTTAGTACCATACAAATAATGCCTCCATATCTTAAGAGCATGCACTACTGCTGCTAGCTCTAAAGCATGTGTCGGATAAGTACTCTCATGGACTTTCAACTATCTAGACACGTAAGCTATCACTTTTCCTCGTTGCATCAACACGCAACCTAACCCACGATGCGAAGTATCAGTACAAACAACCAAATCCTCGTCATCATCAGGCAAAGCAAGGATTGGAGCTTGCGTGAGTCTTTTCTTTATTCCTCAAAGCTTCTTCTTGAAACTTACCCCAACTGAATACTACCGACTTTCGGGTAATACCGGGTCAACGGTGCAACTATCTTGGAGAAACCTTCGATGAATCTCCTATAGTAGCCAGCTAACCCTAAGAAGCTTCGTATATCAGTCGGATTCTGAGGAGTCTTCCAATTTGTTATCGCCTCAATCTTAGCTGGGTCCACTGAAATCCCTCAGGATTATCACGTGACCTAGAAATTGCACTTCTCGCAACAGAACGCGCATTTCGAAAACTTAGCGTACAACTTCTCTTTCTTCAAAGTCTCCAATACTTCTCTCAGATGCTCGACATGATCAGACTCGCTTTTTGAATAAATCAATATATCATCGATGTAGACATAACTGACTTATCCAACATCGGCAGACACACCCTATTCATCATATCCATATATGTTGCAGGAGCATTTGTTTAGACCGGATGACATCACGAGGACTCGTAGTGTCCATACCGCATCTGAAACACTGTTTTAGGGATGTCTGCCTCCATCACTTTCAATTGATGATAGCCAGATCTAAGATCTATTCGTGAGAACCAATTTGATCCCTGCAGTTGGTCAAATAGATCATCAATCCTTGGAAAAAGGTATCTATTCTTTACCGTAAGCTTATTCAACTCGCGATAGTCTATGCACATTCTCAAACTCCCATCCTTCTTCTTTACAAACAACACCAGTGCGCCTCATGGAGAAACGCCCGGCCTTATAAAACCTTTGCCGAGGAGTTCTTGTAGTTGGGACATCAACTCTTTCATCTCAGGTGACGCTAGACGGTAAGGTGCATTCACGACGGGTTGGGCTCTTGGTATTTAAATCTATCTGGAATTCTATCTCTCGCTCAGGTGGCAACCCCGATGATCCTCAGGGAATACATCTGGTAGTCGCGCACGATAGGACCATCTTTCATTTCTTTCGTCTCGGCCGTAGCGTTGACCAACATACGTCAGGTAGGCGCCACACCCTCATCTTAATAACCCTTCGACTTTTATCATCGAAATGACATTTAACCCAGAACTTTCCTTATCACCATAAACCGTCACCACACTACCATCCAAGGACTTTAGCTTTATTATCCTATTCTTACACACTATCTGAGCTTCATACTCAGACAACGAGTCCATTCCCAAAACTACATCGAACCCTCCTAAGGTCATAACATACAGGATAACAGGGAACTCGTGTCCCTCTAACTCTTATCTTATAGTACTTAACCATTTTTGTATTTTAACCGAAGTGTCACTAATGTTTTTCTACTATAAAGGTTTCAGGCACCCGACAACATTTAATTTTAGTTAGTTTACTAAATGTCGTAGCTACAAAACTTCTATTCGAACCCGAATCAAATAATACGGAAGAAGAAATACCGTTTACTAAGAACGTACTGGTCACAACATCAGGAATCTGTCTGGCTTGTTCATAGGTCAGCATGTAGGCTCTAGTCATTGGCCTTGCTTGATCAGCGTCTTTCTTCCCACTTCCTCCAGGCTCACCATCGGTGCACTCCCTTGCCATATGGCCTCTCTTGCGACATTTGTAACATGCTGGCTTCGCACTGCACTCATTGGCATAATGCTCTACCTTCCCACACTTATAACACGCATTAGACCCAAGCCTGCATTCCCCACCATGAGCCTTCCCACATTTGTGACAAACATCAGAACTCCTACTCCACTTGCACTCACCACCGTTCATCTTTCCGCAGGTCTTACACGACTCTTCTCCCAAACACTCGGCTGTTTGTTCTTGGGGTTCCACAACTGAGTACCAGGTCGTTTAGCAGGAGTGACCCACTTCTTCTCCTTCTTCTCTTCCACCACCACATCATCTGCCGACAAGTCGTCGTAAACCATTTCCCGCGAGCCCTACAGTGGAATCAAAGTGCCCGGGTCTACCAGCCTTGACCAAGACGCGAACATTCTGCGGTAGTCCTCTAAGGTAACACTTGATCCGCTTGGCCTCAGTGTTCACCATGTCTAGCACCAACCTTGACATGCGGTTGAATTCAGTGGTGTATTCGTGGTTTGTCATCCTACCCGCCTTCAGACTCAAGAATTTCATTTCAACCTTCTCAACTCTGCATCCGCACAAAAGCTCTTCATCACCAATTCCTATAGATCATCCCACCTTATCGCCTTTATCTTTTCCCGACTCTTTCTCTGCTCAACCGACTCCCACCAGTACATTGCCTCATCATCAAACGATTGGGTAGCATAACCCATGGCTTTGTCGGATGGCACTCACTAATGCGGATAACCTTGTCCATAATGGTTATCCATTGGAGAGTAGCGATTGCGTCTCCTAAGCCAGTTAGCTTGGGGTAGCATAACCCATGGCTTGGTCATAGCCTTTGAAAGACTTATAGTTGCACCCACCTCGACCTCTTTTCCAATCATCGACTTTTACTGACTTAACTACCCTTGATTCCTCCTTCTCTTTCTCATCATCCTTCTTACTCTTTTCCCAAGACTTCTCAGCAGTCCGTGCCTGACTTCCAGTAGACTTTTCGGGATTCATGTTTTTCGCAGCAGTTGCTACCGCTTGAGCAATGACAGCGGGAATTATGGGATCCAGTTGAACCCCTTCGTTGTTGCTTGATTTTGTCCAGCTTCACTTCCTTCTCCCTCAGTATTGGTAGCTGATTCTAGTGACGGTTCTCGGACCAAGCGTGGCCTACCACGACTTCCCGTACGTCCTCCCCTTCCAGCAACTTTCTTAGCTCCAGCCATTCGTATTATATAAGGAAACACAAACATCATCACTTAAGGAACCATTTAGTACAAGGATAGTAAGGCTAACAGGTAATAACAGTGGTCAGATGTGATTAGCTGATCACGTTACTCTCATGTCCTATACACTTCCTCTTGTGAGTCCACTTGTGCTAGTTCTACTTCTAACAGTTAGACATTCAAACAGTCATATCATCAATATACTACTATCCCTATCAATTAAGCTAGCATTCATACATTATTCTACTTTACATGTGAAATTAATCACATACTTTACCTTCACTTAGCTTGCTTAAGTGACACGTGGCATTCTCGTACTGACATCTTCATTCTTTTCTTACTTTAATCCCATTCTCTGTTCGAGTCTAAGCATGTAGGATGCTTAAATCTCTCGAACTTTGCTCTGATACCAACTTGTAAGGCCCCGTTCCCGGTTCCCAATATTAGACGTACTCATTAACGCAGTTCTAAATATCATAGTTAATTAAACTTTACGCGGAATATAAAACTTTCAACCAATGTATTACATAACCATCAATTCTTGTCTTAACAAGCATTCAAATCGTTTAAACATAAAACATTGTCTTTTAGATAACATAACATTTCCTCGAGATGCCAGTGTCTTCAATTCCATGCCATGTGTTTCCCCACAAGCGAGCTGCCTCAATCTACTCACTTGCGTGCATATTAAAAGTCAGCTACGCTGAGTGAGTTCTAGTTAATCATTACAACATACAATCAGTTCACCTACTTGCACACATGCCCGAAGGTGTATACATTATTCATACTTCACTTTACATGCTTAACTATCCATACTACGTAAAGGGCCTCCAGCCCTATAACCTCACAGATATTATAAGGGACTGGCCCCCACCATCACAGATATTATAAGGGTATGGTCCCTACCGTCACAGATATTATTTAGGGAATGGTCCCTATCCTCATAAATATTATTAGAGTCTGGTCCCTATCCTCACATATATTATTGGGGTCTGGTCTCTATCCTCACAGATATTATTAGGGTCTGGTCCCTTTGTTTCGTGCAACTGTACCATACCTGTCTTTACATACTTTTCTTGACCATACGTGCAATATCCGAAGATCGTTCATGTACCGTCAACATATCACACATACATCATTCATACATCATATATATATATATATATATATATATATTCATACATACATCATCCATACATCGTACATATCAATCATATCTTTAACTACCACCTGGCGGTGCATGCAATATCCGAAGATTGTTCAATCACCGTCAAGCAATCATCATACATAAATCATACAAGGCATACACTTACCACTTAAGTTAAGTGTATTAACTATCACATCGAGTATGCACATAGACCTGAAAACATAACAAGGAAATCGGGCTAGAAACTCACCTGAACGCGATTACGTTCACCGTTTATGGTTATTCCTTTCTTGAGCTGTGCACAACTAACTGTATAATCATTAC
Source organism: Bidens hawaiensis (assembly GCF_021521415.1). NCBI lineage: Eukaryota > Viridiplantae > Streptophyta > Magnoliopsida > Asterales > Asteraceae > Bidens > Bidens hawaiensis. Next base: position 5,443 of record NW_027506658.1, read on the forward strand.
ATATATTATTTATGGTTCTAGCTCTTCTTATTGTTTACTTAATTAAATTAATCGTCTAATCCGGTTTTACTTCATTGAACCTTATCGGTTAGTTAATCGTTACTCGTTTATCTTTAAAGGTATCTTTCGTAAATTATCAAAGTCCAAAGGTTATTATGTAATTACATCATTCTTTTTCTAAGTCCAGGGACTGTTCTGTCATTTATCAAATTCTAGTTTGTTACTTGGTTCTTATCGAATTGGGTTCATAACGAATGACCCATTCGTTACTTTATAACGAATTGATTATTATAACGAACTGGTCCTTGTAACAAATTGGAAGATATAACGAACTGGTCCTTTGACGAATTGAACTTCATAGCCAATGAATGAATTGGGGTTAATTCGTTATCTTTTCCTTAATGAATTTGGAGACGAACTAAGGCTAGTTCGTTAAGCTTTCGTTAACGAATCACCTAACGAATCACCTCTAGTTCGTTAACTCTCCGTTAACGAATTAGGGTTAGGTCAGAGAATGTCAGAAACATTTTCTGACATACTAACCTCGTACCCGCCGCCTTTCCGGCGCCGTCACCGTCGGAAAACCGGGCAGTGGCCGGAAAAACGTGTTTTTGCACAATTTTCACCGTTTTTCATCCCGTTCGATCCAAATCTGAGCTAGGGTGACCCCTAGACTCATATTATGCTCGGTTCATACCCGATTCCACCCGGATCTCATGACTTTAACTGTTTAAAGGAGTATGCTCGTCGTTTCGTGACTAAATCTAACGAGTTTGAGTTCATACAATATCATACTACCATTACCTTGGATCAGGATCGATATTCCTTCTTGGTTTGGCTAGAGAAAAGAGAGAAACTAGAGAGAGAGAGCTTAAGTGTGTGTTTTGGGTGGTGTATGGAATATGTGTAAAATGAATGAATTAATCAGTAATTAGGGTTTATATATTATGGATCATGGGCTTAAGCCCATGGTCTTTCCTTCTTTCCTTCATAACCCAAGTCCATAACCCATATCTATTTAACTCAACACTAGCCCGACTCATAATAACTCATATCTTAATTTTATTAACCGAAACGAGAAAACGAGATGTTACAAAACACGAGTGCAAAGGGGGCGTATGATCATACTTACGAAGAAATCCATGCACGTAATATTTGAGCAAGTAACAAGTAAACACACAAGTCCATGATGCGAATTGTAGTTTGTAATAGGAAACAATATGTAAATAGGTTTGAATACGATATATATGTTACCCCTAAAATGGTTAAAAATGTAAAAAGGGGGTGTAAGAAACTCACATGGAAGGTGAAGACAAACTTGAAATAAATCTGAAAGTGCGTAAAAGGGACCGAAGCAATTGAACTTCACAACTAAAACGAAATGTACAAAATAAAATATTAAGTAACAATTTATAAAAGTAAATAAATCTATTTTCTGGAAATTAGAAGTGTTTAATGTATTTTTTATCATTTTATGGAGTTTTGATAATATAATAGTATTGTTAAGCTTTAACGAATTTTAACAAATTGTTAAATTAATATTATTTTAAATTACAAGATTAATATCAGGTTTGAATATTACGGCGTTTACGGAGTTTGGATGTTAACGGTATATTTTATTTTGACAAACGTATATGTTAACGAATTTTAAGGTTTAACAAACGAAAATATATATACAACACATATATCTATATATATATATAAGTTAAACTAGTTTTAAACGAACTCGGCGGGTTTGAGATTTGTAATGTTTATGAGTTATGAATTTTTAACGGAATTTTAGTTTGAGAATAACTACGTTGGCGTGTTATAATGTTTAATGAAATAATAATTATTAATATAATATTAATCGGGTTTCTAACGAAACTTAACGGAAACGAAAGTTGGGTTTTTAGGTGAAATGTGATAAATATAATTTATAATAAATTTTACTCAACTTAAATAATTTTATGGGATTTATATAATTTTTATAACTTTTATTTGGTTTAATATATAATAGAAAAATGTTTAAAAAGAAAATTAAAAAACCAAAAACTGCATGGCCCGAGTTTAAACCTAGGTCCTCTCGTTCACATAGAAGAGAACTAACCAACTGGACTAGCTTGATATTTGATTAATATATGAAAACAGTTAATTAAATATTATAACTCTTGTTCATCATCTTCCTCATACAACCCTAGGATTTCAATCTGTTAATTCGCTCCATGTATGATCAATAAAGGTTAGGGGTTTTGATTATCGTTTAAAAACAATGAGAATCCATATTTTACTTACGTGATTTGGTGTCGTAATGATGGTAAACGAAGCTTGGCCAGAATGAAACTTGGATGATCAATTTGGGGATATTAGAGAGTTTGTTAGTGTAATATTATGTTTGCAGTAGGTTTAGATGACGATTAGAATCATATTTATTTGTTCAATTGAATCGATTAGTGTTTAAATCGAGTTATTATAACATTAGTTAAATTCCGATAGGTTAGGATTAATTACGAGGTATTTAGGTCGTTAATGGTGAATTTAATCATGGATTATTGTTTAGAATTAATGGATAAGTCGTTTGGGATGATTTAACGAATTAAACGACGATTAAAATTAAGCTTTTGGGTCTCACCAAAGTTGGTTCGCAGTCGCCGGATTCCGGCTGGCCGGAAAAACGTGATACAGGGTTGGGGACGGGGGGTTGGGTGAATATATTATTTAATATTAATTTAAATTATGAAGTTACACATTCAGCCCTCCAAGTTTCATGTTACCTTAAAGATCATATTATAAAGGGCATTTACAAATTGAACCTTTAACTATTAATTGCTTTATTATTGCATTACAAGTTAATATGTTTTGGTTTATGTTCATTTTATATCCGGCTAGTTTGTGCCTCGTTCAAGTAATGGTATTAAATCTCGGAATATTATATAATTGATAAATGACAAACAAGAATGCATTGAAACAACAAGACGGGTCGGTTTAATGAATATAAATATCAAAACCTAAACGAAACTTGATATATATGTATATATATATTTAAATAGAACAAAGTCGAAAATTTAAAATGGTTCGGGTTTTCGAGTTTGAAAAGTAACGAATGTTACACTTGAGCTGATATTAGTATGGATTTTGTGTTGGGGTTACCTCGGACTCAGAGGGGTAACGATTCGATCTTTGTTGTTTTTGATTGGTTCTCTAAAATGGTGCACTTTATTCCTTGCAATAAGACGACAGATGTTGTTAATGTGCCTCAGTTATTTTTTCGGGATGTCTATCGTTTGCATGGTTTTCTATCTTATATTGTTTATGATCGGGACACTCGTTTCTTGAGTCATTTTTGGCGCATACTATGGAAAATGGTGAACACTCAGCTTATCTTCAGTAGTGCCTACCACCCTCAAACGGATGGGCAAACAGAGGTTGTTAATCGGTTACTTGGTAATCTTTTACGATGTCTTGTGGGTGATCATGTGAAGTCTTGGGATCAAAAGTTATGTTAGGCGGAGTTTGCTCATAATCACGTTGTTAATCGGAATACTAGTTCTAACCCGTTTGAGGTGGTCTATTCTGCTAAGCCCCAGGGTCCTCTCGATTTGATGCCACTTCCTGTTCCAGGTTCTGTTCCCAAGAAGGTACAAGATTTTTTGATGGGGTTACATGAAGTTCATGCGGCTGTGCAGGAAAACTTGGCCCACGCTAATTCAAAGTACAAGCAAGTTGTAGACCAAAAGTATAGGCAAGTTGATTTTGAAGTGGGTGACTTTGTTTGGGTTGTTTTGACTAAAGATCGTTTTCCAGTTAGGGAGTATAATATATTGTCAGCCACGAAAATTGGGCCATTGGAGATTGTGTAGAAGATAAATTCTAATGCTTACCATCTAAAGTTACCAAGCCATATTCGTTGTTCGGATGTTTTCAATGTCATAAATTTGCTGCCGTTTCATGGGGATTCGTTTGATAATGAGATCGCTGCAGATTCGAGGTCAAATTTTGTCTATCCAGGAGGGAATGATGGAGGCCCAAGTATTGAAGAGCGTGCCATGTTATATTTGGAGGCTCATGATCGTGCTTCCAAATGTGGCCCACGAAACAGGCATAACTTGGCCTACGAAGCTCCGTTTCAAGCCCACGACCATTCAAATAGAAGCTTGATACGAGGAGCACGTTCTAGGAAAATGCACACGGTGGTTTGTACCCTTGTCTGAAGCCCAAATACGCCTCCTAAATAAAGTTATGGGTATTTTAATGTTTTTTCATCAGTTTTTACATTTTTATTTTTGGGTTTGTGTTTGGCCCATGGCCTTTTTTGGGCCCATATAGAATTTGAAAGTCTATTTATATGATGCTAATGTAATGTGAGAAGGCATATTTGAATTTTATCATTAAAGAAATTTCTCTTCATTTTCCTTTACCTTTAGGTTGGATTTGGGAGTCTTGAGAAGTTCATCACAGGCATTCACAGAATCAACATGATTTGATCTTCTTTATTGTTTTACCGTTGCATCACATTTTTATTTGAGTTCTTCATGATTAACAGTTTCTTTAGCAATTCAACACGTTCCTCTGCTGACTTTTGCCCTATCAAGATACTCTTTAAAACCAGGACCGTCAAGAACATCAACTGAAGCCACAACTTAACATTCTTGAACATTAACATTCTTGAAATAATCGCCAAACCGTTTAACCAGCTTATGATTTATATCATAATAAAGAGATGTTAAACCACCCAGATTGACTTGCAATTCCTTGATCTTGGCATCCTTTTCTGCTTTGCTTTCTTCCAACTGATTAATTCTCCCATCTTTAACAATCGAATCTTGTTCCAATTCAAATACTCTTCGTTGTAAGGATTGAACATCTGCGGGTGCAGAACCAATATCAGTTCCTTTACCCTTGTCTAGAAGAAACTGATCTTGCAATGATAGAGTATGTGCTAACTTCTCAGACGCACTTAAACTTCTAGATGCATGTTGAGCAGATGAACTTGTATGCTCAAAATGTCCATCAATAACAACCTGAGGTATTTCCATCTCAATTCTCAGGCTTTCAGCTGACTGAATGATAATAACCGGCTCATCCTTAGCTTGTGTAACAATCGTCTCTCTAACCAAAACACATGGTCTGGGATCTCTAATTCTGGTATGGGATCTCTCCATCTTCTCTTTCTTGGAATCAGACCGGTGTTATCTACTTGATCACTCTGTTGTTCTTGTATAACAGGAAAAACTTGAGAAAGCTTCAAAGTTGTTCGCTGTAACATTTCTTTAACTACAGCCATCTGTTCAGGTTTAGGCACAGGACGTTTCACCTCTTCATAGTATTGTTCCTCCACATGTGTTGGTGGTGGTGGAGGAATCTCTGCCTCATTGTCAGAAATAACCTCAAATGTAGGAATAGGTTCTTGATGAGCAGGCTCAACATGTTCTTCAGCAACAACAACAGGCATAACAACTACTAGATTACCCTCTATTTCAGAAAAGTTTCTAATATTTAACCAAAGGATGAAGTCCTTGGTACACAACCTTAGAAGCTTTCCTCTTTTTTTTTCATGAGTCCAAAAGACGTAGGACCCATGCCTTTCACATCCAATGAATTTACAAATATTTCCAGTAGAGGATAACAAAAATCAAAGATCATCTGTAAAAATCTAGGATACATCAAGAAAATATCCTTCTTTTTCCCTTTCAAATTCCCAACCATCTCATCAAACACGAACTTTGAGAAATTATAATACCAATCTATTGCTATAGCGACAATGGAAGATGATTGAATCTCACTAATCTCATCTGAACCTCCTTTGCTTCCAAAAAAATACTGAACAAACGTGTGTGCCAAATATTTCTAGTACAGAGGAAGCAACCTCTTCTCTATTGGCGGACATTGACCTTTATAACTTATTCTTTCCAGCAACTCAAAAACCATGTCTCTTGAATACTCTGTTGGATGTTCAGGACTATCTCCAAACCACAAAGGTTCTCGAATAACATTCTCAGTGATTACAATATGTTTATTATGAATGACATATTCGATAAAACCAACTCCCCCTGCACCTTGTGGGTTATCTTTTCCTTACTCCAGAATCCCGATACTAGGTCTTTGCAGACAACTAGATTTTCTCTGATCTCATTAGAAACTCAGCATGTGTTTTGACTAACGATCATTGACATGAACTTTTTATGAGGTGGAGGTGGGTCAGACAGGTATCCGGCCATGTCATGAGAGTCCACAAACTTCAATGGAACTTGATTAGCCATAATCTGCACCAAATGAGCCAAGTTAGACTCATTTAATAAAATAATAATATAATATTATGGCTAGAATAATCATGGTCAACTTCCCAATCAATACGATCAACTCAAAAAGGATGTTTTGTTCAACAAAACCTAGATTTCGGTCAAATAAGTGAGATTTTGGTCAAACATATGAGAATTCGGTCAACAAAAATCCGAGAACCCAAGGTTTTTGGTATGTTGGCATTTCAATTTCTGTGCTCATCTCCTCCAATACATCAAACTACCATTATTAAACCTGTAACATCTTAGCAAGACACCGAAAACCCTTCCAAACACAAAATTAAATCAATATTCATGAACAAGATCAATAAACGATTCTGCTTACATCCAAAACCATGACCGTCACACCATTATGAAGCCCTAAACACCGAAAACTATCATAAGATCATTCACTTTACGATTCACACTTTGAGCTCAAAACAAGTTTTTAAATAACAGAGATGATTCTTGAAAGAGTATTTTTTTTTTCTTAAAATTTTGAGCTCAAAAAGTATTTTTTGTAATTTGGCTTGGAACTAATTTTTGGAAAACGTGATTTTCCATAAACACATCCCAAGAAAATATAGCTCTTTGGATCTCGGTCTTTTTGGGCCAAAATCAACAAAGTTTTCACATGGTCTAGATCCACATAGAAAGGTTGATCACCTAATGGGTTGCTGAGAGCCAGTCTTGATGAACCACAATTAAATCAATCCCATCAATTTAAAGTCTTTTAATAAACCCGTAAAACGCTCGTTTCGACAATAAGGTTTATTTATTTTAAAAACAAAACAAAATAATAAATGAAAAAAAGTTATACTTCTAATTTACCCTCTCATTTACACTTTTGGCAAAAGTTGGGATCAAATCGTTCTAAGACCAATCAAGGATACTTTTTCAGCATACACATAATTTGCTATATTTAAAAGTCTAGAACCACTTTTTCATGTTTATAGTTTTACCTAATCATACCACCCCAACTTGACTTAAACCTCAAAATCAACTTGACTTAAACCTCAAAATAATTGCACGATAAGTGTACAAAGTTTAGTGGTGATGAATTAGCTAAGGCGATCAAGGGTATTGTTGTCTGCCTAAACCTAAGCATGCAAATATACCAGAAGGCCATTAGATATATTAAAGTAGCTAACCAGTAAATATTCCCCACTACAAGACATACCCTCGTTATCAACCAACACTCCAAGGTCCATTCCCATAGATGAGTATGCGTAATTTCATCTGTAGGGCTTACATACGTATGACTAGCAGCATGATTGATCAAGTCAGTAGTGTATTTGTACTTTGAAGTATGAGGTGATCAATTTACTGACTTATTTGGCAGATAAACTGTAGGTTTGATCTTTGAGCTCATTTAATATCCACTCCAAAGAAGTGAATACCCAGATGATAAACCACATAAAGACCCAGTGGTGTCCGGACCTCGAAGCATCCCATTAATACAAACTATAAAACCATACGCTGTGAAGTTCTAACCACTTAAACTATAAGCATAGGAATTTAATTTGTATCACATGCCATCTAGCACACTTACACGTTAGGCTTATCCAAGCATCATATGACACTTAATTCACATTTTTCTAAAAACTAATTACTTGGTGATCACTCAAGGCTTGTGTATGGCTCGAACTTTCATTCCAGTCGTTACACATGTCTAGTTAATCTAAATAGACCTAATATATTTCCCATTATGAACAAGTTCAATAATTTCCAACAAGTCAATGATCAAACCGAATTTTCATACTTAGGAGCTGAATCTACTGACACATGAATCTCAGATTCTATGCGTTTTAACTATAGTACCTTACATGCGATGATACACTTTCATTAAAAAAAATAATTGTAAGTTATGTTTATTTAATAAAAATAGTGAGGGTTAGGTTGCAAATAAGTGTGGAAAGTTTGGTTGGATTGGGTAGGTGAAACAAAGATAAATTAGTGTCACACCCCGACCAAAGGCGGCGGAACATGCCAGATGTAACGATTGCCCATAAGCACATGAAACTATTTAAGGCGACAATATTTAATAAACTCATTTCATTTCACAACATCGAAAATGTCACATAACAAGGTTCATAAGTCAGATACAACAAAATATAGCAAATCAAATATTGTTCATTTTTGCTAATATCCTAGAGGTATTTGTGACGTTTTCTTCTCCAACTCCATAATCAACCTAGATGCAAACCTGTAACATTTCATAAAATAAAGTTTATCAACACAAAGGTTGGTGAGCAATTCATAGATTTTGAACAATATGTATATAATAAGGAAAGCCACAATCTTGTATACAAAACAACAAATAAATAGCAATAATTTGGATAATATGAGGTCGCTAATAAGAATACATTAGCGGCACCGTCTATAAGAGAATATCAAATAGATTCAGATTTCGTGAGGTCGTTAATAAGAATACATTAACGGCACCGTGCTATAAGAGAATACGATATATGTTAGGCCATGAATTTTATATTGAGGATCCTTTATCCTTGACTATCTTATAGATAGTTTATCCTTGAAATATGTATCAGGATATAGAGGATCGATGATCCTCGGTATTGCTTATTTACTAATGATTGCATTTAGTATGGTGATGTGTTAGACATGTATGACAACTTTAAGACGTGCTTGTATCAATTAACCTGACATAGCATTTTCTAGCTGGAGCATGGATCCAGGATCCTAGTTTGATGTAGCTGTTAATGGACGAACTCATGCGAAGATGGATGTTTAAATATCAACAAAGGCTACAAGACTCGTTCTCCCACTTATCTCGCTACTGTATGTCTATTGGCACATGGTCAAAGGTCGTGGAGAGGCTAGTGGAAGACTTCCGGATAGTTAGGAGATATTGTTAGTAATATTTTCTTATTTATTTGAGCTATGATCGAGTAGGAAACACATGTACCATCACACACACTCTAGAGCAGAAAAAATTACTCTCTCTACTCACTAGCTTATGATTGTAATCTCGGTCATATACTCGACAACGATTGTAACACCTTTTTTATCTAATAGAATCGACGGTGATAGTTTTCACCGTCCAGGGTCTTTTGTGCCGGAGATCACGATAATCATATACTCATTGACCAAAGGTTACCTTGTTGATCCTTGACCGAAAAGATTTAATCAACGATTACTTAGTTAATCCTTGATTGAAGAGATTCGACCAAAGATTACCTTGATAAGTTTTGACCGAAGTAAGACTATCTTGGTTAAGGGCTTTTTCCCTCGTGATCAAACCTTTGTGTTCACCAATATTACGATTACACACTTGTCATTATCGAGTTAGCACCTTACCTCACTTAACAGATTTGGATACTTGATCCTTAACAGATTTTTGTCCAAAACAATTTGGCGCCCACCGTGGGGCAATTGGTGCTATAATCCATATTATTCCTATCATTTTCAACCTTTTCATACCCATATCACTATCAATGGCCTCTCAATCAACCTCCGCTTCATCAACCATGCCGGCTACGGTTCCTCTATCATCAAGGACTTTGCCACCGATGCCTCAACCAATCATGGGAACGCAACGGCCTGCTGCTGCTGCTGGGAGCATGACGCAGCTACCAGTCTTCCAGAGCTCAAAAACCGTTGCTGCTGCCCCGGTGGTTAATACTAACAATGATGTTTCATCTATGTTTTCATAGGTTAAAGAATACATGGAATAGCAGAACAAGACCAACCAGAGGATCTTCTGTGAGATAGAAGATCTCAAGAAGAACAAGAGGCCAGCAGAGGATCTCACCCCCCTGATGCCAAGGATGCTAGATTTCACCAGTCCAGAATCTATGGCTCAGTTCTCAAAAGGATCATCTATCCTTCAACAGGGGTCCATGGGTCAACAGGCCCAAGGATCCTCATTTTTTCAGCAAGGATCATCTATCCTTCAGCAGAGGTCCATGGGTCAACAGGCTCAAGGATTCTCGTTAGATCCGCCAAGGTCGACTAATCTCCAACAAGGATCCATGGCTCAGCAGAATCAAGGATCCTCATATTATCGGCAAGGATCAACCACCCTTCCACAAGGATCCTCTGGTACCCAACCTCAAGGATCCTTCATTCCGAATCAAGGATCCTTCTTTCCGGATCAAGGATCCTCAGGAGTCCAACATCAACGATCCTCCGAAGTCCATGAAGGAGACATAATCCCAATGCAAACCATAACCTCTGGAGGACCAACTCTTATCGCAGACTCCTCTTACCCCATCTACTCATCCGAGATGCCAACCTTCACTCAGCAAAGAGGTAACTAGTACGATCCTTTACCATTAGATGCTAACCGTGATTTCGTGCAGGATGTAGGTATCAACCAAGCTATGGCCAAGGAGCTGCTGAAGCTCAAGGATATGATATCCAGTGTTCCCGGAATCATAAGACCAATCCCCGAGATACCTGAGGGAAGCCACAAAGTATCCAAAATTGTTCCACCTATCTGTGATGCTGGAATCCCGAAGCGTTTCCAGACTCCGACTATGAAAACTTACGACGGGACCACTGATCCTGAAGAACATGTAGCACAGTATAGGGAAAGGATGGAGATCAATCCTATTCCGGAGAGACTCAAAGAAGCTTGTCTGTGCAAAGGCTTTGGATCCACACTAACGGGAGCCGCTCTAAAATTGCTGCTAAGTCTTCCTCCGTTTTCAATTACTTCTTTCTCTCACTTAGTTAACTTATTTAACACTTAATTTTCCTGTAGTCGAAAATTTGAGAGGTTAACCAGTGATTTATATCGTGTTGTCCAACCTAGTGATGAATCCCTTAGGGATTTCGTTACCAGGTTCAGCAAGGAAGCTCTAGAAATCCCAAATCTTGACATGACTACTGCTGTTGAAGCATTCAAGATGGGAATTCAGAAGAGTTCCCCCTTTTATGATGATTTAGTGATGACTCCATGCAGGACATTAGATGAAGTCAGAAATAGGGCATTAAGATACATCCGGTTGGAAGAAAACAGAAGGATCCAGGATCGTCTTGGGGGACAACCAAAACAAGAAACCCCCGAAAAGAATAAAGGATTCTGGAACAGGAACAACAATTCTAAGCCGTACACCAAGTTCACCAACCAGAACGTACGGTGATGTGTAGTGAAACACACTTACTTTCCGTATCATTTTTATCATGTTTTAATTACTTTTTAGTTTAATTATTAAGTTTTATGGTTTGTTTATGCTTGATATTACAAAGATGATTGTTTTCTTGTAGGTTATGAAGTTTGGTGGAAAAAAGAGTTAAATTGAAGAGTTTAGGGGCGTAATTGTGCAACTTTCAAACTTTTAAGTCAAGGCCCGACCCAAGCCCACATCTTAAAAGCCTTTTATAATATTATATTAACTTAATAACAAGAGTTTCCAGCCAATTCATTGATCACAAACCCGAAAATAAAACCAAAAAAACCCTAAAACCCTAATTTGGGCAGATTCCGATCGGAGCTACAGTAGCCGGCAAAAGAAGAAAGAAAAAAAGAAGGAGGCGGCTGCTGTTGAGGGGCTGTTGGCGGCTGGAGAAGAAGAAGGAGGCTCGGGGTGATCTTGGGCAGCTACTAGGACCTTATTCATCATAGATCTCAGCCATACGGGATAGTAAAACACTCATAAACTTTACTTTTTGTTCAAGAACCCTAATTTAGTTGAATTGGTCTTTTGTTTTGAATTGTTTTGCAATTGATTGATTTTTTGTCTTGTGATTGATATTGTTTGGATCTTGAATGAGTTTGATTATGTTTATGATGATGTTTGTGATGTTTTTCTTAAGTATATGTGGCTGTCCAAAAGTTATGAGTAGCTAAACTTGTTTGTTCTACCTAGGATAGATTGTTTGGTTTTTAAAGCTTAGTTGCGACTTGTGTTTTATTTATATATATATTTTCGCACATCATACGGGCAGTTGAAGAAGGAGATGATGATGAAGACTATCCCTGCATCTCCGACTATTGTTTCTCTATAGATACTCATGGCTTGATCTGTGCCATGAAGGATCTGGTAGAAAAAGCGAGATGGTCGCGAAAGAATGAGAAGACGGTCGGCTTCAAGGACAAGTCTAAGTGGTGCGCTTTCCACGAAGTCTTTGGCCACGTCACAAACGAGTGCATCTGCTTAAGGAGGGAAATTGGATACCTCCTAAGCAAGGGTCACTTTAAAGAACTCTTGGGAAGGAAAAAATCCATGATACAGGATCTTGAAGACCTTCCACAAAAAGCAACAACACCACCACTAGATGCTCATGTGATCAACTTTGTCCCCAGAGACTACGAATTTGTTAGGCCATGATTTTTCTACTGAGGATCCTTTATCCATGACTGTCTTACGGATAGTTTATCCTTGAAATATACATCAGGATATAAAGGATCGACGATCCTCGGTATTACTTGTTTACTAATGATTACATTTAGTATGGTGATGTGTTAGACAGGTGTAGCAACTTTAAGACGGACTTGTATCAACTATCCTCACAGAACATCCTATAGCTGGAACATGGATCCAGGATCCTACCTAAATGAAGCTATTAATGGACGAATTCATGTGAAGATGAACGTGCAAATATCAACAATGGCTATGAGACTCATTCTTCCGCTTATCTCGCTACTGGGTGGCTATAGGCACGTGGTCAAAGGTCGTGGACCGGCTAGGTGGGAGACTTCTGGATAGATAGGAAATATTGTTATTATTGTTATCTTATTTAAACGAGCTATGATCGAGTAGGTAAACACATGTACTTACACACACACTAGAGCAGAAGTAAATACTCTCTCTACACGCTAGAGCAGAAGTAAATACTCTCTCTACACACTAGCATACTTTGTAATCTCGATCATATACTCCACCACATTTGGAACCACCTTTTGTTTATCAATATAATCGATGGTGATAGTTTTCACCGTCCGGTGGGTTTTTTGTGCCGGAGACCACGATAATCATATACCGATCGACCAAAGGTTACCTTGTCGATCATTGACTAAAGTAATTCGACCAAAGATTATCTTATTAATCTTGACCTAAGTTATTTTACCAAATATTGCCTTGATAAGTTTTGACCGAAGTATGACTATTTTGGTTAAGGGATTTTTCCCTCGTGATCAAACCTTTGTGTTCACCAATATTATGATTATACACCTGTCATTATCGAGTTAACACCTTACCTCACTTAACAGATTTGGATACTTGAACCTTAGCAGATTTTTGTCCAAAACAATTTGGCGCCCACCGTGGGGCAATTGGTGCTATAATCCATATTATTCCTATCATTTTAAACTTTTTCATACCCATATCACTATCAATGGCCTCTCAATCAACCTCTGCTTCATCAACCATGTAGGCTACGGTTCCTCTCTCATCAAGGAATTTGCCACCGATGCCTCCGCCAATCACGGGAACGCAACGGCCTGCTGCTGCTGGGAGCAAGACGCAACTACCAGTCCTCCAGAGCTCAAAAACCGATGATGCTGCCCCGGTGGTTAATACTAACAGTGATGTTTCATCTATGTTTTCGCAGTTTAAAGCATACATGGAATAGCAGAACATGACCAACCAAAGGATCCTCCGTGAGATAGAAGATCTTAAGAAGAACAAGAGGCCAGCAGAGGATCTCACCCCCCTGATCCCAAGGATGCTAGATTTCACCAGTCAAGAATCCATGGCTCAGTTCTCACAAGGATCATCTATCCTTCAACAGGGGTCCATGGTGTTGGGTTTTATACAAGTTTATCAAAGTCAAGTTAACCATATTTAACTAGAAAACACAACGGAAGCTTAGATTTTAAATCTTGTTATGAACATACCAATATGTTAAAACTAAAAACCCAATGAACAAGGATCAATATTACAAGAACAATATACTTATGAAATGTAAAAGTACCTCCTTATACCTTATAAGAAGATGTAGGTTGTTGAAGGGGATGGTGGTTCAATGGCAAGCCTCCAAAGTAGAAGACCTCAAGATAGTAATACCCCAAGCTTTTTGTGACAACCCCAACTTGATTGCTAGGATTAGAACACTTAAACAAGCTCAACAAAAACCCCAAAAAATTCTGCCCACTTTGGCCGTGGGTTTTGAGAGAAAGAGAGAGAGAATATGAACTTGATTATTCACTTGAAAATTCAAAAATGAAAGATAAGTTGCATGTCTTGGATGTGGAGATTCATAAAGAGCTTCACATGGACCAAAAGGATTTGATTGGGCCAAAACCTTCCACCCACATGGGGTGGACGGCTCCCTTTTCTTTCCTTTTTTTTTTTTTTTTTTTTTTTTGTTTCTTATTTTGTTTTAACCATTTAAAACCATCTCCATTTATTTTATAAAACTAATTTTATAAAACATACATGCTATCTTAATTATTTAACCAATTAAATAATTAATTTATATAAATAAATTATCCAGATAATTTATTTAAATTATCAAGTGTGTTTGTTTAGAAAACCAATTCTCTAAACACTTAGTGTTCGGTATTCGTTTAAATGATCAAATCATAAAAGAATACATTTGGTGTTGTCTAGCTTGTTATTGGGTATGACCCGACTTGGATCAAACACAGTTAGCCACATTAGTATAAGTATGTGTCTCGGGCATACGTAATTCCAACAATCTCCCACTTGCACGAGATACATAGAAAATTAATGTAAGTGGTGAATACCGCCTAACAACAGTTCACCACCCCCAATGTGTTTGACGAAGTGCCATTCAATAACATCATCCCTTCAAGTCCCTTACTTGATATGATTTAGGTGAATCTATCATTATATCCCTTTGTTGCTAGATGTCATGTTGGATCTAAGAGACATAGGTGATCATTCTCTTTACAATTCAACTTTATCAGGCCTTAGACATCTAAACTCTCAACACATAAGAGGAACAAATTCCGTCTTGACTGTATACGCCTCTCACTATCACTTTATACTCCACCCGAGCTCATCCTTATGTACCATCTTTTACGAATAGCGAAGGGGAGAGTCAAAGTGTAATACTCGGTGAAAATCAAGACCCAATATACATCTCAGGTCTAAGGATAATATGAAATTCTCCTTTACTCAAGATTACTAATGATCAAGTCAATCGACTCCATGTAGTAATATTGAGAGCGGGTCAGTCCAATATTTGTATCCCACAAATATCTATGAACTTTGGCAGCAAACCTATGCTCCATATTCATTCCTTATGAATAACCACCAATCCTAGTTCATAATAGTCTTGCTTCATATTTGTTCCCACAAATGTGATCGACTACGGACTTTTAGAATAAGATAACTTATTCATGGATTAAACATGCAAAATTAGAATTTAACTCAAGATTCCATAATCATATAAAAGAGTTAAATTACAAAAGTCTTTTAAACTTTAATACAAAATAGATCAAATCCAATTACTAGAATATCGAAGTCCTAAGCCACTCGCATGACGCTCATGTTTCGGTCTTTCTAGGAGCTTCGTGAATGGGTCCGCAAGATTTTGATCAGTTCCAACTTTGCGAATACATATCTTTCCCTTTTCAACTTCATCCCTTATGTAGTTGAATCTCCGCTCTATGTGCCTCGTCTTTTGGTGCGAACGAGGTTCCTTGATTTGAGCAATCGCACCCTCGTTGTCACAAAAGATTTCTAGGGGGTCTTGAATGGAAGAGACCACCCCTAGATCAGTAATGAATTTCTTCAACCATGCAGCTTCCTGAGCTGCTAATGAAGCGGCGATGTATTCTGATTCTGTAGTGGACAATGCTACCACTTCCTGTTTTGAGCTCTTCCAAGAGACAGCTCCTCCATTAAGAGTGAACACATACCCAGATTGTGATCGAGAATCATCTCGATCAGTTTGGAAGCTCGCATCTGTGTAACCTTTTATAGCGAGTTCCTCCTCACCAGATCCATATATCAGAAACATATCCTTAGTTCTCCTAAGGTATTTCAATATGCTCTTAACAGCCATCCAATGACTGTCTCCTGGATTCTGTTGGTATCTGCTTGTCATGCTCAAAGCGCATGACACATCCGGTCTAGTACATATCATCGCATACATGATGGATCCTATAGCAGAAGCATATGGGATTTGTTTCATCATGTCTTGCTTACCCTTTGAGCTTGGACATTGAGCTGAACTCAATATGGTCCCTCTTTGAATAGGTACAAAACCTTTCTTGGAGTTTTCCATCTTGAACCTTTTCAAGATTTTATCAATGTATGTACTTTGGTTCAAACCTATCAAGCGCCTTGACCTATCCCTATAGATCTTTATTCCCAAAATATAGGCAGCTTCACCAAGATCCTTGATGGAAAATCTACTTCCAAGCCAAGCCTTAACGCTTTCCATGGTTGGAATGTCATTTCCAAATAGTAGAATGTCATCGACATACAATACTAAGAAGGTAATTATACTCCCACTAGCTTTCTTATACACACAAGCCTCATCAGCATTCTTGATGAATCCAAAATTTTTTATTTCTTCATCAAAACGATGATTCCAAGTTCTAGATGCTTGTTTCAATCCATAGATTGATTTCTTTAACTTGCATACTTTATTAGGATGTTTCGGATCGACAAAACCTTCAGGCTGAACCATATAGACATCTTCCTCAAGATATCCATTTAGGAAAGCGGTCTTGACATCCATTTGCCAAATTTCATAATCATAATGTGCAGCTATGGCAAATAATATCCTAATAGACTTTAGCATTGCCACAAGCGAAAAAGTTTCATCATAATCAACCCCTTGAGTTTGAGTGAAACCCTTAGCTACAAGTCTTGCTTTATAAGTATCCAAGTTTCCATGCATATCAGTTTTTCTTTTGAAAACCCACTTACTTCCAACAGCTTTGGAGTTGAGTGGTAGTTCAACCAATTCCCAAACTTGGTTGTCATACATGGATTGCATCTCAACGTTCATGGCTTCAAGCCATTTGTCACAATCATTCTTGGACATTGCATCACGGTATGTGGTTGGTTCATCCGAATCTACCACGTAGCAACCTTCTATAAAAAATCCATATCTTTCAGGTGGATTGCTAACTCTACCAGATCTGCGAACGTTTTGTGTGTTTTGATCAACCACTTGATCACTTTCAACAATCTCTTGTTGAGTGCTAGTATCAACCAATTGTGTATCATCTTGTGGTTCTTGATCCTCATCAAGTTTCACTGTTCTACTATTAGTTCCTTCCTTAAGGAACTTAGTTTCCAAGAACTTACCCTTTCGAGCAATAATAA
This sequence comes from Bidens hawaiensis, assembly GCF_021521415.1. Classification (NCBI taxonomy): domain Eukaryota; kingdom Viridiplantae; phylum Streptophyta; class Magnoliopsida; order Asterales; family Asteraceae; genus Bidens; species Bidens hawaiensis. The sequence goes on from NW_027506658.1 coordinate 22,916, forward strand.
CATTTTGCTCACTAGGATCATAAAAGTAATATCCTAAATCATCTTTAGGATAACCTATAAAGATACACTTAGTGGATCGGACTTCTAATTTGTTTGGGGTGTATTGCTTTACATAAGCTACACAACCCCAAACTCTTAAGAATGATAGCGATGGAGCCTTTCCATGCCATATTTCAAAAGGTGTCTTCTCCACTTTCTTGGTTGGAGCCATATTCAATATGCGAACAGCGGAAAGTAAAGCATAGCCCCAAAATGATAGAGGTAAAGTGCTTCTAGCCATCATCGATCGAACCATATCTAATAGGGTACGATTTCTCCTTTCAGACACACCATTATGTTGTGGTGTTCCAGGTGGAGTAAGTTGTGAAATAATTCCACAACTCTTAAGATGATCTTGAAAAACACCACTTAGGTATTCACCTCCTCTATCACTACGAAGTACTTTGATTGTGGTCTTGAGTTGTCTTTCTACTTCAGTTTTGAAGTCTTTGAACATTTCAAAAGCTTCATCTTTGTGTTTCATTAAGTACACATAACCATATCGACTATAATCGTCAATAAAGGTAATGAAGTATCTTTCACCATTCCTAGTCATTGGTCTAAAAGGACCACATACATCCGAATGTATGATACCCAATAATTCTTTTGACCTTTCAAAAGTTTTATTAAAGGGTTGCTTTGTCATTTTGCCTTGTAAACAAGATTCACATACATCAAATGAATCATACTCATTTGTTTCTAGAATACCATTCTTGCGAAGAGTTTGCATGCGATTCTTGCTTATATGTCCAAGGCGACAATGCCAAAGATAGGAATCACCCAAGTCCTTCTTGAGTTTCTTGGTGTTGACATTGTACATTGAACTACTATGTGACGCACCAATTTGATCTATTTCATATATACCATTTATGGGTATAGCTTTAAAATAAAATATGCCATTCATCAAAACATGAATATCATAATCAATAAACTTAAGATCAAAGCCACATTGTTTTAAAAGAGACACGGAAATAATGTTTCTCCTTAACTTAGGAGCATACAAAACATTTTTCAAAATTACTTCCAAACCACTTGGAAGCTTTAACATGTAGTCTCCTTGAGCTTGGACTTCAACTCTTGCTCCATTGCCCATAAAGAGACTAATGTCCCCTTTGTTGAGTTGTTTACTTCTTTTGAACCCCTGCAACAAATTGCAAATGTGAGTTCCACATCCGGTATCAAGTACCCATGTATTTGAAGAAATAACATTTAGTTCAACATATATAGTAAAGATAATACCTGAGGTTTGCTCCGCATCCCTCTTATCTTTTAACGCTTTGAGATAGGTCGGACAATTTCTTTTCCAATGACCTATCTCTCCACACTCAAAGCATGGATCTTGCGTTGCAACCTTTTGCTTCTTTTCCTTCGGTTTGTAGGGCGTAATGGCTTTCCTCTTTCCCTTTCCTTGGACGTGGCCCTTGCCCTTAGCAACACTTGCTTTGGGTTTGGAGTTATGTCCCTTTTTGCCTTCATTGATTGTTAGAACGGGTAAAACCCTTTTACCCATTCCCGCTTCGGCCGTTCTTAGCATTGCGTGAAGCTCTCCAATGCTTTTGTCCCACCCATTCATGTTATAGTTCATGACAAAGGTTTCAAACCTTTTGGTCAAAGAGTTGAGGATCAAATCCGTAGCCAACTCATTAGAGACGGGACAATTCAACCTACGAAGCTTTTCAATGTAGCTTTTCATCTTTAGGACATAAGATGAGACGCTTTGGGTTTCCTCCATACGACATGCATGAAACGCTCGAACCGTTTCGAAACGTTCCGCTCTAGCTTGTTGAAGGAACATTTCCTTCAATTGAGTTATCATGTCGTATGCCCCATGATGCTCGAAATCCTTTTGGATTTCGGGAATCATAGTTCCCAACATGAGGCAAGAGGCTTGCACCGAATCTTTGGTGTACTTGACCCAATCGTAATAAGCCTCCTCATCTTCCACGTTAGGCTCGTCGGGAATGGGATCGTCTAAGACATATGATATCTCTTCTTGCTTGAGAACTATTCTCAAGTTGCGATACCAATCCATAAAGTTATTATGGTTTAGACGATCCTTTTCAAGGATGGTTCTTAAGGATAGGTTACGGGTGTTATGGGTAGAGGTGTTTGCATTGTTAGCGGCCATCTACAAAATTTAACAAAGTTCTATTTTAGTATTATAAACAATTTAATTATTAATACCCTTTTATTCCAAATTTTTAAAATAATAATTAAATTCTAGAATCCAACGATAAATCAAATTTCGGTTAGGTGACCTTTATCCCGTTATTTGATTTAACAAGGTAGTCATCCTTGACAATTGCAACCCTTTGCAACTTCTAGAGGTATGGGACCATTCGAAATCCTTATTTCGTGTTGGCATGTTTGTCCCATCAACACCATTGGACCCCATGCTTAGGTGACCTTTATCACATGGTTTCCAATTCAAGTCGTCCTACTTGTATAAACATGTAAGATTAACATACAAGTGGTTAGGTGACCTTTATCCCACAAATATGTTAATATTACCCTAAGTATATTAGTTTGCTCAAAATGGTTAGGTGACCTTTATCCCATTTAAAGTTCCCTAATACATTAAGTGTCTTACAAAAGGATGGTGTTAGACTTGCTTCCATGGTAATTATGAAAAAGGGATTTTTTAAGTTTTCCAATATTCTAGTTTGAAAAACATTATGCCATATCCTAACATGCATTTAGTAATATGGCGATTTTGAAAACCAATTTTCAAGGTTCTAGTTATAATAAAACCAATTTTATTATATGTGAGTAATCGCTTAGTTTTAATAAACCCATTTTATTAACTAATTGACGCGATATTACCAAATATATATTAGAACCCGTTTTATGCTAGTTGTCGTTCCTATGTGACGGTTTGGATATCCTAATATCTATCAACCACACATTACATAAAGTAAAACAAACAACCAAGCATACATGCAAAATATAGTCATAACCGAGAACCGCTAAGTTTGACCATACTTGTTAGCCGAAACAAGTATAGGTCATAAGTCTCACCTAAGGGACAAAACATGACACAAGGATGGAATGTTGACTCCCACTTGACCTTGCATCCAAATGCTTCAAGTATCATTTCCAAGTTGTTGTGTTCTTGTTGGGCTTGTAAATGGGCTCCAAACTTCCAAAAGTCTTCTTGGGCCCAAGAGTGAAATTTATGGGCCTAATGGGCTTGAATCCCATGATGGGCCGGTGAGGCCCAACAAGCCCAAAATTTCGGTCCAAGGCCCAAATCCACCAATTCTTGCATCTTCAATTTTTACAAAATGTATCCTAATACATATTTTTCTAAAAAAGGAAAATGCAACTAATCTATTTATTACAAACCAATTTATGAATAAATAAATTACACAAGCCTAAGATTATGAATTATTACAACCATATTGAATAATAAACATAATCAACATACAAAAAAAAAAACAACAATCAACACATCCAAGGTCTCGGTTTCGGTTATGACACAATCAAACATACCAAATGTTCTAAGCATGCAACCTAAGCAACCAATGCCCAAAATCACCAAAAGGAATCGGCCCCCCCCCCCCCCCAAGAGGCTACGGCCCATCCCCCCCCCCCAAAATTTTGCAATTTTGATATTTCAACATCCAAATGTTAAATGGTTTCCTAAGATCTTTGCATGCATGTCAAGATCTTACAAAACCATGAGGGGTAAAATCCACCGAAATTTCGGACCCCTTTTTCACCCATGAAAAAACCGAAATCTATGAACACAAAAGAAGCATAAGTCCTTGTAACCGGCTCTTGATGCCATTGTTGGGTTTTATACAAGTTTATCAAAGTCAAGTTAACCATATTTAACTAGAAAACACAACGGAAGCTTAGATTTTAAATCTTGTTATGAACATACCAATATGTTAAAACTAAAAACCCAATGAACAAGGATCAATATTACAAGAACAATATACTTATGAAATGTAAAAGTACCTCCTTATACCTTATAAGAAGATGTAGGTTGTTGAAGGGGATGGTGGTTCAATGGCAAGCCTCCAAAGTAGAAGACCTCAAGATAGTAATACCCCAAGCTTTTTGTGACAACCCCAACTTGATTGCTAGGATTAGAACACTTAAACAAGCTCAACAAAAACCCCAAAAAATTCTGCCCACTTTGGCCGTGGGTTTTGAGAGAAAGAGAGAGAGAATATGAACTTGATTATTCACTTGAAAATTCAAAAATGAAAGATAAGTTGCATGTCTTGGATGTGGAGATTCATAAAGAGCTTCACATGGACCAAAAGGATTTGATTGGGCCAAAACCTTCCACCCACATGGGGTGGACGGCTCCCTTTTCTTTCCTTTTTTTTTTTTTTTTTTTTTTGTTTCTTATTTTGTTTTAACCATTTAAAACCATCTCCATTTATTTTATAAAACTAATTTTATAAAACATACATGCTATCTTAATTATTTAACCAATTAAATAATTAATTTATATAAATAAATTATCCAGATAATTTATTTAAATTATCAAGTGTGTTTGTTTAGAAAACCAATTCTCTAAACACTTAGTGTTCGGTATTCGTTTAAATGATCAAATCATAAAAGAATACATTTGGTGTTGTCTAGCTTGTTATTGGGTATGACCCGACTTGGATCAAACACAGTTAGCCACATTAGTATAAGTATGTGTCTCGGGCATACGTAATTCCAACACATGGGTCAACAGGCCAAGGATCCTCGCTATTTCAGCCAGGATCATCTATCCTTCAACAGAGGTCCATGGGCCAACAGGCTCAAGGATTCTCGTTAGATCAGCCAAGGTCGACTAACCTCCAACAAGGATCCATTGGTCAGCAGAATCAAGGATCCTCATTTTATCGGCAAGGATCGACCATCCTTCCTCAAGGATCCTACGGTACCCAATCTCAAGGATCCTTCATTCCGAATCAAGGATCCTTCTTTCCGGATCAAGGATCCTCAGGAATCCAGCATCAACGATCCTCCGAAGTCCATGAAGGAGAAATAATCCCCATGCAGATACATCAGGTTGGAGGTAGACAGAAGGATCCAGGATCGTCTTGGGGGACAACGAAAACAAGAAAACCCCGAAAAGAATAAAGGATCATGGAACAGGAACAACAATTCGAATCCGTGCACCAAGTTCAACAATCAAAATGTACGGGCAGTTGAAGAAGGAGATGACGATGAAGACTATTATTGCATCTCCGATTATTGTTTCTCAGTGGACACTCATGGCTTAAAGGATCTAGGAGAAAAAGAGAGGTGGCCGCGAAAAAATGAGAAGACTGTCAGGTTCAAGGACAAGTCTAAGTGGTTCTCCCTCCACGAAGACTTTAGTCACGCGACAGACGAGTGCATCGGCTTAAGGAGGGAAATTGGTTACCTCTTGAGCAAGGGTCACTTTAAAGAACTCTTGGGAAGGAAAAAATCCAAGATCCAGGATCCTGAAGACCTTCCACAGAAAGCAACACCACCACCAAATGCTCATGTGATCAATTTTGTCTCCAGAGACTACGAATTGTTTCAAGATTCTTGTTCCATAAAAAAGAATCCCATAGAAGAATTCGAGTTGGACGATGAGAGGAGACCGCTCATCCCCACTACTCGAGTGACTGATCAGAGAATCTTTTTCAATTCAAGAATCCAGGATCCTCATCAGGACAAGCTGGATATGCAGACGGTCAATTTCATCTCCGGAGGTTCAGACATATGTGGAACTTCTTTCTCTGCAGCAAAAAGACTTGCCAAAGAGATAAATATCGATAACGGAGATCGACCAATAGTGTCAACCACCTTAACAACAGACAAGAGAATCTTTTTCGATGAGGAAGACAATATCAACATCCAGGATCCTCATCACGACGGTTTGATTATTACTTTATTTATCTCTAATCATTATCTACGCAGGATCCTAGTTGACGGTGGCAACTCAGTCAACATTATCCAACATGATGTCCTCAAGAAGATGAACATCCCGGATTCAGAAATCGTTCCTAGAACATCGGTGCCGGTCGGTTTCAGTGGTGAAACCAAGAAAACATTGGGGGATATCAACCTCCCAATTTATATCGAAGAGTTAAATTCATATCATAAGTTTTATGTTATAGATAACCTTTCCTGTTGCAATGTTATTTTAGGTATGCCTTGGCTCCATGGAATGAAGGCTGTAGCCTCAACTTATCACCAATGCATCAAGCTACCTACTCCTTGGGGAGTTGTAAAGATAGTGGGTGACCAAGCGGAGGCTAGGAACTATTATTCATCGTTAATGAAGCCAATAGCCAAGCAAACTATAGCATAGCAACTACAGCAACATCCTTGGGACGTGCTGGAAGCTCGAGAGAAAGACCTTAAAGAAGTATCATTGGACCCCGAGGATCCAGAAGTAAAGGTGTTCCTAGGATCCAGTATCCCCAGTAAAATTGAGGAGGATATAATATCCTTCTTAGGACAAAGAAGATCTACTTTTGCCTTTAAGCACTCGGACATGACAGGTATTTCAAAAGAGGTAATCACTCATAAACTCGGCCTTGATTTATCTGTTAAACCTGTCCATTAGAAGCGAAGGAAATTCGATCATGAGAGGAACAAGATCATACAAGAAGAAGTTGAAAAACTTCTTAAGGCCAGTATGATCAGAGAGGTTCAATATCCTCGATGGCTAGCTAATGTGGTCGTTGTTTCAAAAAAGAATGGAAAGTGGAGGGTGTGTGTCGATTTTACCGATTTAAACAATGCATGCCCCAAGGATCCTTTCCCATTACCACATATAGATTCCATGGTGGATGCAATGGCAGGACATGAAATGCTTACTTTCATGGATGCTTCCTATGGATTTCAACAAATTCAGATGGAACCATCTGATCAGGAAGATACTGCATTCATGACTCCTACCGGCATATATTGTTATACTGCTATGCCGTTTGGACTAAGAAATGCAGTGGCAACATACCAAAGATTAGTCAACACGATGTTCAAGGATCAGTTGGGTAAGACTATGGAGGTCTACATAGATGATATGGTGGTAAAATCAAAGAAAACTGAGGATCACCTTAGAGACCTCGAGGACGCATTCGATATCCTTGATCAATATAACATGAAACTAAATCCGTCAAAATGCAACTTTGGTGTTAAGGCTGGAAAGTTTCTGGGGTATATGATGACTAAAAGAGGAATTGGAGCGAGCCCTGAACAGATTGAAGCCATCATCAACCTTAAGTCGCCCGCAAACTTCAAGGACGTTCAAAGACTAACGGGAAGAATAGCTGCTCTCAACCGATTCATCTCAAGATCCTCCGAGAAATGCAAAGACTTCTACGATATTCTTAGAAAGAATAAGAAGTTTGAATGGACAGAAAAGCATGAGGCTGCGCTCAAATCCTTGAAGGATTACTTATCCTCAGCCCCATCCTTAATGAAACCTGTGGATGGAGAATCCTTGTACTTATACCTAGCAGTTTCAGGTAATGCAGTGAGTGCTTTTCTCATCAAGGATCATGAAGGTGAACAACACCCCGTATATTATGTAAGTAAGAGTCTGTTAGATGCAGAAGCCAGATACTCTCATCTTGAAAAATTAATTCTTGCTTTAATTATGGCTTCTACTAAATTGAGACATTATTTTGAAACTCACCCCATTATTTTGAGAACTAATTATTCTGTGAAGAATGTTCTTAGAAAACCAGAATTGTCAGGTAGAATGGCCAAATGGGCAGTGAAATTAAGTGCATATGATATCCACTATGAGACAAGACCAACAATCAAGTCTCAAGCACTGGCGGACTTTGTGGCTGATTTCACTAGTGATCTACAAAGAGAAGCTGACTTGGAGGTCCAACAACTGGAAAAGACCAAGGATCCTTGGATCCTCTTCACATATGGAGCATCCAACGTAAGAGGAACAGAATTGGGCATACTACTGAAATCGCCACAGGGGGACATAATACCCCAGTCCATTGCATGTGCATTCCAAGCTACCAACAACGAAGCAGAATACGAAGCACTCATAGCAAGTTTACTTTTAGCCAAAAGTATGAGGATCAGGTATCTTCAAGTTTATATGAATCCTTTGCTTATTACTAACCACTTTAACGGTTCTTAAACCGTGAAAGGGGAAAATATGATCAAATATTTAGAAATTGTGAAGGAATTAGCAAAGTCCTTCGAAATGTTTAGTATAGTACAGGTACCAAGAGAGGAAAATGTTGGCGCAGACGCCTTAGCAAATTTAGCCTCATCCCTAAAAATACCAGATGATACGAAGATCCCAATTATTCACATACTCTCGCCAGCAATAGGAGAGCAAGAAGTTTGGGAAATAACAAGTGATAAGCAGATTGTACTTTGGGATCCATTACCCTCAGACAATCAAGGATCCTGGATCCTTCTGATCAAAAAGTACATTCAAACTGGAGAGATCCCAGCTGCGGAAAATCCAAAATCCTTCAGACTCAAGGTATCACAATATATTTTATTTAGATGATATGCTATATAGAAAATCTCTTGCTGGTCCATACTTGAAGTGCATCGAGGATCCTGAAATCCAAGAAGTACTTAAAGACTTTCACGAAGGAGATTGCGGCAACCACACAGGTGGAAGAGCATTATTTTCCAGGATACTCAGAACTGGATACTTCTGGCCAACAATGAAGAAGGATGCAGTGGAATATTCAAGGAAATGTGATGCTTGTCAAAGAAATGCGAACATCCTTCATCAACCAGCGGAGCCTTTGTATCCTATATCCTCCTCATGGCCTTTCATGAAATGGGGTACGGATATCGTAGGCAAACTACCTAAGGCACCAGGAGGAAGAGTATTCATGCTTGCAATGACAGACTACTTTTCAAAATGGATAGAAGCAGAAGCTTTCGTTCAAGTACGCGAAAAAGAGGTGATATCTTTCATTAAAAAAAAATATTATTACTAGATTTGGTATTCCCTCGGAAATTATTTGTGACAATGGTTCCCAGTTTATCGGGAAAAGAACCACTAACTTTTGTGACAGTTAGGGTATTAAAATGATTACTTCCACTTCGGTTCATCCTCAAGCCAATGGTCAAGCAGAGTCTAGTAACAAGATTATCATCAATAATCTGAAGAAGAAACTAGGATCCAAGAAAGGGAAAATGGGCTGAAAAACTTCGTTATGTTCTTTGGGCAGACATGACAACTCCAAAGAATGCAACAGGCCAAACACCCTTCTTATTGGTGTTTGGATCAGAAGCAGTAATTCCCAAAGAAATGGTGGTTCCTACGGCAAGAACAAGCATCCGTGATCCTAAAGCCAATGAAGAAATCCTTCTTGAAGACTTGGATACTGTAGAAGAACTCAGAGACCTAGCCAAGATTAGAATGGCAGCTTATCAACAAAGGGTAGCTGGGGCATACAACAAGAACATAAGAATCAGAAGATTTCAAGAAGGAGATCTAGTATTGAGGAAAGCCTTCCAAAACACAACAAATCCGGCTGATGGGAATCTAGCGCCCAAATGGGAAGGACCTTATCAAATTGAGTCGGAGGCGGGAAAGGGGGCATATCATTTGCTCACAATGGAAGGCAACCAAGAGTGTGGAATGCCATCCACCTCAAGAAATATTTTTTCTGAGCAGGATCCATTATCCTGAGAAGATATATTATTCAACAAAGGTTCTAGGATCCTTAAATCGGTAACATCTTTCTAATCAATTATATTTTTGAATTATTACTTTTAATGTAAGGATAATATATTCTTAACACTTTATTTTTTCCAAGTATTGAATAACCATGCAGGATTATAATGAGTCACTTGATGTTCAAGAGGTTGGCCACCTCTCCTTTGCACTTGAGGTACTATCTTATTTCCCTTAGCCTTGCCCACGATTGGGTATGACCCCCGATGGTCATATCCCCTACGGTTTAAAGGTTTTCACCTTTCTCACGATCGCCAGTTGCGCACGCTATCCAATGTATAGTTCGGGGCAGCGGGACCAGTACACGTTTAGTGGCTGACAATTTCGTTGTTTCCGGCTATATGGAGGATCCTACGAATTATGGTAGACGTACCATATCCTAAGGTTTCTTAGGTTTTCGCCTCTTTTCAAGGGCCTTGTCGCCAGTTTAATCCTAAGGTTTAAGGGGTTTTCACCTCTTCTCAAGGGCCATGTCGCCAGTTTAACACCAGTTTTGGGCTTGTCCCCAGATTACATGGGCTTGTCCCCAGATTACACGGGCTTGTACCCAGATTACACGGGCTTGTACCCAGATTACACGGGCTTGTCCCCCGATTACACGGGCTTGTCCCCCAATTACACAGGCTTGTCCCCAGATTACACGGGCTTGTCCCCAGTTGCACGGGCTTGTCCCCAGTATATTATTTGTGCTTGTCCCCAGCTTAATGGGTTTGATCCCAGTTAACCTTATGAATTATTTGAAACAGATTTACTAAGTTTTTTGTGAATATCAACAATCTAAGGATCCCAGATCCTAAAGCTACTCTTGTAAGGAACATTAAGAGTTCAACACTTTTGGTAACTTAGGTCTATCTAGACCATCTGGTATGATTTTTATTAATTAACTTAAGTATAATATTTGTTGCAATAAATTTGGATATTCCAGTTGGAGAGGCTATTCTTTTAAAGTTGTTTAATTACTGAAGTCTTTAGCTATTTTCGGGATACTTTAACCTAAAATTTTCCCTTTGAGAAAATTTTTCTTATATAAATTTTATTAAATATTGAAGATGTCTTATCCTAAGATGTGTGGATTAAGGATATTCTATTCTAAACAATTTTTAAGGATCTTTTATCCTAAAACTTTTACTCAAGGTTATTTGCCAAACTATTAACAATGCTAAACTTATATTTAACAAGTTTTTGAGAATAAAATAACAAGTAAAAAGTCAAAAGATTTATATATTAATTAAAATAAGCCCCAAGGACTTATCCAAAATTCTTAACCCGGATTTCACCATACGAAAAGATGGACCATCCATCCAGGTTAAGTGAAAGTTACTAATAGTTCATAAAGTGCAGGGAAATTAAAAACAGGGGCAACAAAGGCTTCATCCCCGCAAACAGAGGATCCCTCCACCTTTGTCACCCCCGCATATTGTCTTAAGGATCATAGATCCTTTATCCTAAATACTGTTGTTTATTACAGACCATAATACTTGTTCATAAAAACACCAACACTAAATAAAAAAGTGGGCTCGGGCCTTGTCTTTAATATCCTTCATTGCCCACTTTAGCTGCATCTTCAACCGCAACATTACCTTCTCCCTTGCTAACTTCAACCACCTCCTTGATGCCACTGGTCCCAGCCTCGGTGTTCTCAACCATCTCCTCGTCATCCTCACCACCAAGGTCGTCAAGAGCAGCCTTCCATTTCTCCACATCCCAGGCCGATTTGTCAAAAGCAGGATCACCATCCTCCTTCGCCATCTTGATCCGCGCCTGGAATACCGACCTAGCAGCCCACACCTTAGCTTCATCGGTCTCCAGCTCCACTGCCTCTTGACGTTGGGCTTCGGCTGAGGATATCTGATCCTTCAATTGTTTCTTGAGTTAGATCATAGCTTTATCCTTAGCAACCACAGTTTTCCCTAACCCTGACATCTTCTCGCTCATCTGAAGGATAGTCTTCTCGTAATGATCCCTCATAGCAATCACAGCCTATCGATAAATTTCATGTCAAAATTGGGACAATGCTAGATCCTAAAATTCTAGAGGAGAAAATACAGTATACTTACAGAGCAGACAATGTCACAATGAGTCTCAGGATCAGAGGATCTTTTCCTCTTGGAAGCTGCGGATTTGGCCCTGGTCATGGCGGTCTTGGGTTCAGAGCTGGTTCCAGCCTTTTTAACTTCCTTCTTGACAGTGGGAGAAGTCACAATACAGTTGATGTCGTCTAGGGAGAATTTGAGGGCAGACTTTCCAGATTTCTTGGTGCCTATGGAAGAAAAATTGACAGATAAGTCTTCTGTTTTATTCTAATTATTTTAAATTTATTAACTTACTTGACATGCTTGAACATGAGGAGATATCACAGAAACCTTCAACAAATCGAGCTTGAAAAGTTCTAACTCCGGTATCCAGCTTCAGGAACCGTTTTGCTTTCTCTTATGTTCCAGGTAGTTTACTCAAAGAAGCGAAGTTCTCAACTGCAAACAACAAGAAAGAATAAGAATTAAAATTGAAGAATAAAGGATCCTGCTATTCCTTAAGGATCCATGATCCTACCCTTCGTGACCCACGTTGAAGGAAGATCAGTTCCCCCTGGTATTGAGTCGCATTTTACGAAGAAAAACTTATTCCTCCACACGGAATCGTTTAGTGTGGCTTTCGAGATCGGATGTGGCTGTCGAGGCATGGATTTGAATATGAAACGAGTAGAACCGAAGGTAGTGAGGGTATACAAATATGACAACTCCGGAAGGCCGAAATCGATTTTTTCCTCCTCAATGATTCTTTCGATAGTTCTAAGAACCCTCCAGATCATCGGCATAGCTTGTATGTAAGATATGTCGGTAGAATCGAAAAAACTCTGGGTAAAAGGCAGAAAAAGATATTTATAGCTGATAAGAAAGAGAGTCACCGGAAAACAGATCTACACTTTCGAATACACATCGCTTCTGACAATGGATTCGTAGGGTCGGAATACGGTTTTTTTAGGAAATAATGTACGAAAATCTTCGACCTCAGGATCCGTAAGCTTGCAGATTTTGGAAGATGGGTTGGTGAGCAGACATTGGGGTTCCATTTCGGTTAGTTCGTAACCACCGGAGGACTATTCGGAAGGTTCAGAAGGGACCGGAGAAGAAGAAGAAGAAGCAGCAGACATGATTAAAGAAAATAAGATAGAAAGGTTGGAAGAATACCTGATGCGTCGGATGAAGGCGTGTATGTAATCAAAGATATAGGGCGACATATATAGACGGTTATAATTAACCTTGAGGGCTAAATGGTAAATATTCTGGCAAAACCGTTCCATCTATCAGTTTTCACAGCAGGTTTGAATTTCAAAATGACAGCTGTTTCGCACAATCACCTGCCATTTTAGGGGCAATTGTTAGGCCACGATTTTTATACTGATGATCCTTTATCCTTGACTGTCTTATGGATAGTTTATCCCTGAAATATACATCAGGATATAAAGGATCGACGATCCTTGGTATTACTTGTTTACTAATGATTGCATTTAGTATGGTGATGTGTTAGACAGGTGTAGCAACTTTAAGACGGACTCGTATCAACTATCCTCACAGAACATCCTATAGCTGGAACATGGATCCAAGATCCTACCTTAATGAAGCTATTAATAGACGAATTCATGTGAAGATGAACGTGAAAAATATCAACAATGGCTATGAGACTCATTCTTCCGCCTATCTCGCTACTGGGTGGCTATTGGCACGTGGTCAAAGGTCATGAGGCGGCTAGGTGGGAGACTTCCGGATAGATAGGAAATGTTGTTATTATTGTTATCTTATTTAAACGAGCTATGATCGAGTAGGTAAACACATGTACTTACACACACACTAGAGCAGAAGTAAATACTCTCTCTACACACTAGAGCATAAGTAAATACTCTCTCTACACACTAGCATACTTTGTAATCTCGATCATATACTCCACCACATTTGTAACCACCTTTTGTTTATCAATATAATCGACGGTGATAGTTTTCACCGTCCAGTGGGTTTTTTGTGCTGGAGACCACGATAATCATATACTGATCGACCAAAGGTTACCTTGTCGATCATTGACTAAAGTAATTCGACAAAAGATTATCTTATTAATCCTTGACCGAAGTTATTTTACCAAAGATTGCCTTGATATGTTTTGACCGAAGTAAGACTATTTTGGTTAAGGGCTTTGTCCCTCGTGATCAAACCTTTGTGTTCACCAATATTACGATTATACACTTGTCATTATCGAGTTAGCACCTTACCTCACTTAACAGATTTGGATACTTGATCCTTAGCTGATTTTTGTCCAAAACAGAATTATTTCAAGATTCTTGTGCCATAAAAGAAAATCCCATAGAAGAATTCGAGTTGGACGAAGAGAGAAGGCCACTCATTCCCACTACTCGAGTGACTGATCAGAGAATCTTTTTCAATTCAAGGATCGAGGATTCTCATCAGGACAAGCTGGATATGCAGACGATCAATTTCATCTCCGAAGGTTCAGACATATGTGGAACTTCTTTCTATGCAGCAAAAAGACTTTCCAAAGAGATAAAGATGGATAACGGAGATCGAACATTAGTGTCAACTACCTTAACAACAGACAAGAGAATCTTCTTCGATGAGGAAGACAAGATGAACATTTAGGATCGTCATCACGACAGTTTGATTATTACTTTAGTTATCTCTAACCACTATGTACGCAAGATCTTAGTTGACGGTGGCAGCTCAGTCAACATTATCCAACATGATGTCCTCAAGAAGATGAACATCCCGAATTCAGAAATCGTTCCTAGAACATCGGTGCTGGTCGGTTTCGGGGGTGAAACCAAGAAAACATTGGGGGACATCAACCTCCCAATTTATATCGAATGGTTAAATTCATATCAAAGGTTTTGTGTTAAAGATAACCTTTCCTGTTGCAATGTTATTTTAGGTAGGCCTTGGCTCCATGGAATGAAGGCTGTAACCTCAACTTATCACCAATGCATAAAGCTACCTACTCCTTGGGGAGTTGTAAAGATAGTGGGTGACCAAGCGGAGGCTAGGAACTATTATTCATCGTCAATGAAGCCAACAGCCAAGCAAACTATAGCATAGCAACTACAGCAACATCCTAGGGACGTGCTGGAAACTCGGGAGAAAGACCTTAAAGAAGTATCATTGGACCCCGAGGATCCAGAAGTAAAGGTGTTCCTAGGATCCAGTATCCCCAGTAAAATTGAGGAGGATATAATATCCTTCTTAGGACAAAGAAGATCTACTTTTGCCTTTAAGCACTCGGACATGACAGGTATTTCAAAAGAGGTAATCACTCATAAACTCGGCCTTGATTTATCTGTTAAACCTGTCCATTAGAAGCGAAGGAAATTCGATCATGAGAGGAACAAGATCATACAAGAAGAAGTTGAAAAACTTCTTAAGGCCAGTATGATCAGAGAGGTTCAATATCCTCGATGGCTAGCTAATGTGGTCGTTGTTTCAAAAAAGAATGGAAAGTGGAGGGTGTGTGTCGATTTTACCGATTTAAACAAGGCATGTCCCAAGGATCCTTTCCCATACCACATATAGATTCCATGGTGGATGCAATGGCAGGACATGAAATGCTTACTTTCATGGATGCTTCCTCTGGATTTCAACAAATTCAGATGGAACCATCTGATCAGGAAGATACTGCATTCATGACTCATACCGGCACATATTGTTATACTGCTATGCCGTTTAGAGTAAGAAATGCAGGGGCAACATACCAAAGATTAGTCAACATGATGTTCAAGGATCAGTTGGGTAAGACTATGGAGGTCTACATAGATGATATGGTGGTAAAATCAAAGAAAGCTGAGGATCACCTTAGTGACCTTGAGGAGGCATTCAATATCCTTGACTAATATGACATGAAACTAAATCCGTCAAAAAGCCACTTTGGTGTTAAGGCTGGAAAGTTTCTAGAATATATGGTGACTAAAAGAGGAATTGAAGCAAGCCCTGTACAGATTGAAGCCATCATCAACCTTAAGTCGCCCGCAAACTTCAAGGACGTCCAAAGACTAACGGGAAGAATAGCTGCTCTCAACCGATTCATCTCAAGATCCTCCGAGAAATGCAAAGACTTCTACGATATTCTTAGAAAGAATAAGAAGTTTGAATGGACAGAAAAGCATGAGGCTGCGCTCAAATCCTTGAAGGATTACTTATCCTCAGCCCCATCCTTAATGAAACTTGTGGATGGAGAATCCTTGTATTTATAACTAGCAGTTTCAGGTAATGCAGTAAGTGATGTTCTCGTCAAGAATCATGAAGGTGAACAACACCCCGTATATTATGTAAGTAAGAGTCTGTTAGATGCAGAAGCCAGGTACTCTCATCTTGAAAAATTAATTCTTGCTTTAATTATGGCTTCTACTAAATTGAGACAGTATTTTGAAACTCATCCTATTATTTTGAGAACTAATTATCCTGTGAAGAATGTTCTTAGAAAACTAGAGTTATCAGGTAGAATGGCCAAATGAGCAGTGAAGTTAAGTGCATATGATATCCAGTACGAGCCGAGAACAACAATCAAGTCTCAAGCACTGGCGGACTTTGTGGCTGATTTCACTAGTGATCTACAAAAAGAAGCTGACTTGGTGGTCCAACAACTGGAAAAGATCAAGGATCCTTAGATCCTCTTCACAGATAGAGCATCCAATGTAAGAGGAACGGGATTGGGCATACTACTGAAATCGCCACAGGGGGACATAATACCCCAGTCCATTGCATGTGCATTTCAAGCTACCAACAATGAAGCAGAATACGAAGCACTCATAGCAGGTTTACTTTTAGCCAAAAGTATGAGGATCAAGTATCTTCAAGTTTATATGGATTCTTTTCTTATTACTAACCACTTTAACGGTTCTTATACCGTGAAAGGGGAAAATATGATCAAATATTTAGAAATTGTGAAGGAATTAGCAAAATCCTTCGAAATATTTAGTATAGTACAGGTACCAAGAGAGAAAAATGTTGGGGCAGACGCCTTAGCAAATTTATCCTCATCCCTATAAATACCAGAAGATACGAATATCCCAATTATTGACATACTCTCGCCAGCAATAAGAGAGCAAGAAGTTGGGGGAATAACAAGTGATAAGCAGATTGTACTTTGAGATCCATTATTCTCGGACAATCAAGGATCCTGGATCCTCCCGATCAAAAAGTACATTCGAACTGGAGAGATCCCAGCTACGGAGAATCCAAAATCCTTCAGACTCAAGGTATCGCAATATATTTTTTTAGATAATATGCTATACAGAAAATCTCTTGCAGGTCCATACTTGAGGTTCATCGAGGATCCTGAAATCCAAGAAGTACTTAAAGACTTTCACGAAGGAGATTGCGGCAACCACACAGGTGGAAGAGCATTATTTTCCAGGATACTCAGAACTGAATACTTCTGGCCAACAATGAAGAAGGATGCGGTGCAATATTCAAGGAAATGTGATGCTTGTCAAAGACACGCGAACATCCTTCATCAGCCAGCGGAGCCTCTATATCCTATATCCTCCTCATGGCCTTTCATGAAATGGGGTATGGATATTGTAGGCAAGCTACCAAAAGCACCAGGTGGAAAGGTTTTTATGCTTGCTATGACTGACTACTTCTCCAAATGGATTGAGGCAGAAGCGTTCGTACAAGTCCGAAAAAGGGAAGTGATATCTTTCATTAAACGAAATATTATAACTAGATTTGGTATTCCTGCTGAAATTGTTTGTGACAATTGTTCCCAGTTTATCCGAAGTAGAACTACTAACTTTTGTGATAGTTGGGGCATCAAAATGATTACTTCCACTCCGGTTCATCCTCAAGCCAATGGTCAAGCAGAGTCTAGTAACAAGATCATCATCAACAATCTAAAGAAGAAGCTAGGATCCAAGAAGGGAAAATGGGCTGAAGAGCTTCCTTATGTTCTTTGGGCAGACAGGACTACGCCCAAAAATGCAACAGGCCAAACACCCTTCTCATTGGTGTTTGGGTCAAAAGAAGTAATTCCACAGAAATGGTAGTTCCTACGGCAAGAACGAGCATCCGTAATCCTGTAGCCAATGAAGAAACCATTCTTGAAGACTTGGATACTATAGAAGAACTCAGAGACCTAGCCAAGATCAGGATGCAGCATATCAACAAAGGGTAGCTGGGGTATACAACAAAAATATCAGAATCAGAAGATTTCAAGAATAAGATCTAGTGTTAATGAAAGCCTTCCAAAACACAACAAATCCAGCTGATGGGAAGCTAGCGCCCAAATGGGAAGGACCTTATCAAATTGAGTCGGAAGCAGGAAAGGGGGCATATCATTTGCTCACAATGGAAGGCAACAGGTTACCAAGAGCATGGAATGCCATCCATCTCAAGAAATATTTTTTATGATCAGGATCCATTATCCTGAGCGGATATATTATCCAAAAAAGGATCTAGGATCCTTAATTTGGTAACATCTTTCTGATCAATTATTCTTTTTGAATTATTACTGTTAATTTAAGGATAATATATTCTTAACACTTTATTTTTTTCCAAGTTTTGAATAACCATGCAGGATTATAATGAATCATTTGATGTTCAAGAGGTTGGCCACCTCTCCTTTGCATTTGAGGTATTATCTTATTTCTCTTGGCCTAGCCCACGTTTGGATATGACCCCCGATTGTCATATCCTTTACGGTTTAAAGGTTTTCACCTTTCTCACGATCGCCAGTTGCGCACGCTATCCGATGTATAGTCCCGGGCAACGGGACCAGTACACGTTTAGTGGCTGACAATTTCGTTGTTTCCGGCTATATGGAGGATCCTACAAGTTATGGTAGACGTACCATTTCCTAAGGTGTAAGGGATTTTCACCTCTTCTCAAGGGCCTTGTCACCAGTTTAATCCTAAGGTTTAAGGGGTTTTCACCTCTTCTCAAGGGCCATGTCGCCATTTTAACACCCGTTTTGGGCTTGTCCCCAGTTCTGGGCTTGTCCCTAGTTACACGGGCTTGTCCCCAGTTTTGGGCTTGTCTCCAGTTACACAGGCTTGTCCCCAGTTACACGGGCTTGTCCCCAGTTGCACGGGCTTGTCCCCAGTTTATTGTTTAGGCTTGTCCCCAGCTTAATGGGTTTGATCCCAGTTGATATTATGAATTATTTGCAACAGATCTTCTAAGTTCTTTCTGAAGATCAAGAAACTAAGGATCCCGGATCCTAAAGCTATTCCTTTAAGGATCATTAAGAGCTCAATACTTCTGGTAACTTAGGTCTATCTAGACCTTCTGGTATGATCTCTGCTAATTAACTTATGTATGATATTTGTTACATTAATTTTGGATCTTTCAGTTTAAATTCTCTTATATAAATTTATCAACTTTTCAAGATGTCTTATCCTAATATTTATTATTTAAGGATATTCTTTCCTAATATTTTTTCCTAATGATATTCTATCCTAAAGGATTTTCATAAGGATCTTTTATCCTAAAAATCTTTTACTTAAAATTATTTGTCAAACTATCAATAATGTTAAAGTTATATCTAACAAATTTTTGAAAATAAACAACAAGTAAAAAGTCAAAAGATTTATATATTAGTTAAAATAAGCCACAGGGGCTTATCCAAAATTCTTAACCCGAACTTCACCATACAGAAGATGGACCATCCATCCGGGTTAAGTAAGAGTTACTAACAGTTCATAAGTGTAGGAAATTTAAAAACAGGGGCAACAAAGGCTTCATCCCCACAAACAGAGGATCCCTCCACCTTTGTCACCCCCGCAGATTGTCTTAAGGATCATGGATCCTTTATCCTAAATACTGTTGTTTATTACAGACCATAGAAATTGTTCATAAAAACACCAACACTAAACAAAAAAGTGGGCTCGGGCCTTGTCTTTGATATCCTTCATTGCCCACTTAAGCTGCATCCTCAACCGCAGCATCAGCTTCTCCCTTTCCATCCTCAACCACCTCCTTAAAGCCACTGGTCCCTGCCTTGGTGTTCTCAACCATCTCCTCGTCATCCTCACCATCAAGGTCGTCAAGTGCAGCCTTCCATTTCTCCACATCCCAAGCCGAATTGTCAAAAGAGGGATCACCAGCCTCCTTCGTCATCTTGATTCGCGCCTGGAATACCGACCTGGCAGCCCACATCTTGGCTTCATCAGTCGCCTGCTCCACTACCTCTAGACGTTGGGCTTCGGCTAAGGATAGTTGATCCTCCAATTGTTTCTTCTCCTTGGGGAGCTGGATCATAGCCTTGAGGGCTAAATGGTAAATATTCTGGCAAAACCGTTCCATCTATCAGATTTCGCAGCAATTTTGAAATCCAAAATGACAGCTGTATTCCATTGTCACCCGCCATTTTGGGGGCAATTGTTAGGCCATGAATTTTATACTGAGGATCCTTTATCCTTGACTGTCTTATAGATAGTTTATCCTTGAAATATGTATCAGGATATAAAGGATCGATGATCCACGGTATTACTTGTTTACTAATGATTGCGTTTAGTATGGTGATGTGTTAGACAGGTATGACAACTTTAAGACGTGCTTGTATCAATTATCCTCACAGAGCATTTTCTAGCTGGAGCAAGGATCCAGGATCCTAGTTCGATGTAGCTGTTAATGAACGAACTCATGCGAAGATGGATGTTTAAATATCAACAACGGCTACAAGACTCGTTCTCCCACTTATCTCACTACTGGATGGCTATTGGCACGTGGTCAAAGGTCGTGGAGCGGCTAGTGGAAGACTTCCGGATAGTTAGAAGATATTGTTAGTAATATTTTCTTATTTATTTAAGCTATGATCGAGTAGGAAACACGTGTACCATCACACACACTCTAGAGCAGAAACAATTACTCTCTCTACTCACTAGCTTATTTGTAATCTCGGTCATATACTCGACAACGATTGTAACACCTTTTTTATCTAATAGAATCGACGGTGATAGTTTTCACCGTCCGGAGGTTTTTTGTGCCGGAGATCACGATAATCATATACTCATCGACCAAAGGTTACCTTGTTGATCCTTGACCGAAAAGATTTAATCAACGATTACTTGTTACTCCTTGATTGAAGAGATTCGACCAAAGATTACCTTGATAAGTTTTGATCGAAGTAAGACTATCTTGGTTAAGGGCTTTTTCCCTCGTGATCAAACCTTTGTGTTCACCAATATTATGATTACACATTTGTCATTATCGTGTTAGCACCTTACCTCACTTAACAGATTTGGATACTTGATCCTTAACAGATTTTTGTCCAACACAATATATTTCACGGATTTATGAATAAACCTTCCAAAGCGATAAAACACATAATCATATAGACATATAAGCATAGAACACCAAATCGAGCAATTATTTAAGTAAAGTATACAATAAAGTTTGTGGTTTAAGACTCAAGTGTAAAGCATTTAATTTGAATAAGTATGAAATGTCACCCCCAAAACAAAAGATGGAAAATGGGGTATGAAAGTACTCACGTTCAAGTAATAAACTTGAAAGTTGATAATTTAGATATTTGCCAGAATGACGAGTTTAACATATGAAGCCTAAATAAAAGAAAATCTTGGATTTGGAAAGGTTTTCTTGAAGGTCTTTAAATAATTGTTGCAAAAAGTAAACAATTACAGTTCAAGGTTTAAAATGTAACTATTTAAGAATTTATAATAATAACCTTTTAAAAATGTAAGTTTGCTCGAAACCGGGTTAAAGTATCTAACCTTAATATTTACTTAACCAATGTTAAGTAATAAGTTGGGAAAAATGCTAAAATGCAAGTTCCATTGGGCTAAAGATACTAAAATGAGTCTTTAACGAGTGTTCGGGTTGTTGGTTCGGGTCTTGACAAATGGTCAAACCCTAAGTCAACTTTCCAAAATATTAATTGTTATGAGATAACTCATTAAAACATAGTAATACTTAACCAAGTATGTAGATCTATTGTTTTAGAACTAACAACGTACGTTAAGCGAGTGTTTGGTTTTGTCGGTCCAAACTTTGTTATGAGATCAAGTTGGATCCAACATTCCCAAGTACTTAAGAAAATAATTAAAATCAGTTTGTAAACTGTATTTAAAGAAATATACAAGTCTTGATAACTAAAAACACACTTGTGTGTCTTAAGCGAGTAAAAATCGGATCGGTTCGATTTCCATCTCATAACAAGTTCATAGATGGATTCCACTTACCCATATATCATAGATATTGTATAATAATGTACAAATGAAAATATTTAAGTTCTACAACTAAAAAGTCAACAACAAGTCTTTTTAACAAAAGTTCGGTTTGGTTCGGTTTCCATCTCACAATGAGTTCATAGATGGTCTCCACATACCCAAGACTTGTACATGTGACTAACAAACTAAAATGAGCAGAAGTTAAGCATGATTAGTAAGCAATAATAAAGTTAGATAAGTTTATATATATATATATATATATATATATATATATATATATCAAGAACACGAAGTTCTCCATAAAGCCTTGCCTTACGAGGTCTGAAACCTCACTGAACAGAGCCGGAGAAGCAACTACCAAGGGTAACAAGGGGTAATATACTATATATATGTTGTACCACCATATTTAAGTGTTAGTAAGGTTAGATGAACAAATTATAATGAAAGATTAAACTCAGTTTAACTTTTAGAAGTCAAACCTTCAAGAACAATAAATAAACAACCTTGAATCTATTGAGTTTGAGAGAGAATTTGAAGATGTAGCAGGGGAAAATGAAGGGAAATGGGGGTGTATATATAGGGTAATGTTGGTGGTCAAATGTGGTTGTGTGTTACAAGAGTTTTCATGCAAAAATGGATCAATACAAGGCATAAACAAACATAAACGGGCCTGCTGGTCTGCAGGTGGTCGCGATACGCCACCTCAGAGGCATCCCCCCATCGCGTAGCGCGATAGGGTTGTTTACCAGCATTTCCCAAATTTCAAAAATGGCAGATTTGGTCCCCGAAGTTCGTTTTAAGTGATTTTTACGCGTTTTAAGGACCGAAAAGAATGTTTTCAAGACCCAACAAGTGTGAAATAATACTGTAACATAAAATCCATCATTTTGATTATTTCCAAAGTGTCGGTTTACAAAACGGGTCGGTTTATATAATAAAATCTTACAAAACGAATACTATTCGAGACCCGAAATTGACGAATGTCACAGTATCTACTACTTTAAAAAATTTCGTCCCGAAATTAAGACGAAGACGATGATGCAAACAAATATGGATACTTCTCTCTCATTGAGTCTTCTCGTTCCCAAGTAAATTCCGCGCCACGCCGTGATTCCCATCGAACTTTGACTAACCGAATACGACTACGCTTGGTTTTCTTCTCGTTACGATCCATGATCTCAATGGGTCGTTCAACCATGACCATCGAGAGGTATATGGAGATTACCCTCGGCTAAGCACTTTTTGAGATTCTAACCATGAAATGTCGGATGAACACCGGCAAGTTCTTGCGGTAGTTCGAGTCGATAAGCTACTTTCCCAACACGCTCAAGGATTTTGAAAGGACCAACGAAACGAGGTGCTACCTTCTTTCCGAAACGGACTACCCCCTTCCAAGGAGATACTTTTAGAAGGACAAGATCGTCAACATTTAATTCGATAGGTTTTCTCCATTTGTCGGCATAACTCTTTTGACGACTTCTAGCGGCTAGGAGGTTCTTACGGATTTGATCGATCACGTCGGTAGCTTCTTGGACCATTTCGGGTCCCGTGATTTGAGCTTCACCGATTTCATTCCAACTAATCGGAGATCGACATTTACGACCGTAAAGAGCATGAAATTGAGCCATATCAATGCTAGAATGGTAGCTATTGTTATAGGAGAACTCGATGGAAGGAATGTGAGAATCCCAATTCCCACCGAAATCCAGAACACACGCTCGTAGCATATTTTCGAGTGTTTGAATCGTACATTCGGATTGACCGTCCGTTTGAGGATGATAAGTGGTGCTAAGATCGAGACGAGTTCCCAAGGCTTCTTGAAGTGATCGTTAAAAATGAGAGGTAAAACGAGCATCACGATCAGAAATGATAGTCAATGGTAAACCGTGTCGGCACACAATTTCCCGAACATAGATTTGAGCTAGCTGCTTGACAGAATACTTTTCACGGATCAGAATGAAATGAGCAGATTTGGTCAAATGATCGATGATCACCCAAATACTATCGTTTCCTTTTTGGGTGTTGGGTAGTTTAGTGATAAGTCCATAGCAATGTCTTCCCATTTCCAAACGGGAATCGGTGGTTGCTCGAGTAGACCAAAAGGTCTTTGGTGTTCGGCTTTGACTTTTAAACAAATAAGACATTTTAGATACAAACAACGATACGTCCTTTTTCATACCCGGCCATCAAAAGGTATCACGAAGATCGAAATACATCTTATCCGCACCGGGATGAACGGAATACCGTGAATTGTGAGCTTCGTCGAGTATACAAGTACGAAGTTCTTCGCGATTAGGAACCCACAAACAATTGAGAAAGTACAAAAGACCATCGGGTTTGGTTTCGAGCTGAATTTCGGCTCCACATGACATTTCGTCGTACATGTTACCTTCTTCAACGGAGGTACGTTGAGCTTGGAAGATACGAATTTGAAGATCGGTTAGAACAACATCGCTTAGAAGCAGAAAGGATTTAACATTAACCTTCCGACTTAGGGCGTCGGTGACAACATTTGCTTTACCGGGATGGTAGAGAATCTCGCAATCGTAATCACTAAGTAATTCGGCCCATCGTCATTGTCTCATATTGAGATCTTTTTGGTTAAAAATATGTTGAAGGCTTTTATGGTCGGTAAAAACCACACATTTCGTACAATAAAGGTAATGTCTACAGATTTTGAGAGCGAAAACTACGGCACCAAGTTCGAGATCGTGAGTCATGTAGTTCTTCTCGTTGACCTTTAGTTGCCTTAATGAGTAAGCGATGACTTGTCCTCATTGCATGAGAACACAACCAAGACCTTGATGAGAGGCATCACAAAATATAACAAAATCGTCATTTCCATCGGGGAGGGTTAGAACGGGAGCATTGCAAAGCATGTCCTTGAGAGTACAAAAGGCTTCTTCTTGCTTCGAACCCCAATCGAAGGGTTTTCCCCTTATGGGTGAGAGAGGTAAGAGGCAAAGAGATCTTGAGAAAATTCCGAATGAAACGCCGATAATATCCGGCCAAACCGAGGAAGGATCGAATTTCCGTGGGAGTCGTTGGAGTTTTCCAATCCTTAACGGCCTCAATTTTAGCGGGATTAACATGAATACGTTTGTCGTTTATGATGTGTCCTTCCTCGAGCCAAAATTCACATTTGGAGAGTTTATCGTAGAGTTTTTCATTTCTAAAGAGCTCGAGAATGGAACGCAAATGATGTTCATATTCGGCTTTGGATTTAGAAAAGATGAGAATGTCATCAATAAAGACAATAAAAAATTTATCAAGGAATAGTTTGCAAACACGGTTCATGAGGTCCATAAACACCGCGGGTGCATTTGTTACCCCAAGGGCATAACCAAAAATTCGAAATGTCCATATCAAGTACGAAAAGCAGTTTTTGGAATTTCTTCTTCGCGAACACGCAATTGAGGATAACCCGATCGAAGATCAATTTTGGAGAAACAAGTTGCGCCTTGAAGTTGGTCGAATAGGTCGTCGATACGTGGCAAAGGATAACGATTTTAATGGTGAGTTTGTTAAGTTCTCGATAATCGATGCACATACGAAACGAACCATCCTTCTTTTTCACGAAAAGACGGGAGCGCCCAAAGGAGAAGAACATGGACGAATGAAACCTTTATCGGAAAGTTCTTCGAGTTGGTTTGATAGTTCTTGCATTTCCTACAGGGCTAAACGATAAGGAGCCTTGGCCACGGGCATCGCGTCGGTCACAAGATTGATACGGAATTCAATCGAACGAGAGGGTGGAAGACCGGTAACATCGTCGGGAAAGACATAGGGGAAATCACGAACAATAGAAATATCTTGGATTTTTCTTTCCTTTTTTTTCTTTTGCCATCGAGAGAGCTAGAAACGGGACGTACTTTTGGCGTAAGTACTTTTGCGATTGGGAGCACGAAATCAGATTTAGTCTTCTAGAAGTAGCGTTTCCAAAGACTTTAAGAATTTTACAATTGACTAGCGGAATGTGAATGAATTTATCGAAACAAATGACTTCGGCATGGTGCAAAGATAACCAATCCATGCCTACTATGACACCAAAACTTCCCATTTGCATCAGGATGAGATCGATGGAGAATTTATGCTTGGCGAGAATGAGAGAACAATCGCGGACGACGGAATTGATGGTAATAGAATTGCCATTGGCTTCAATGGAGAACGGTCAGAAAAGCTTAGTTCAAGGCATAGAAATTTTCGATTCAAATTTCAAAGATATAAAACTTCTATCGGCACTAGTATCAAATAAAATAGAAGCCAAATGATGGTTCACCAAAAACATACCATTCACGAAATCGTTTGCAACTTGAGCTTGATTTGCGTTCATCATGAAAGCTCGCCCTTGATTGCCATGGTTGACTTGAGGTGCTTGTTGTGGAGGAGGAGGTGGTTCTTGTATAGCTTGGATGGGTTGGATGAGTGGTGCATTGAGTTGGGGATTTTAGGCTTGGTAAGTTTGGACTTGGTAAGCTTGGGTTTGGTAGTAAGGTACGGTTATGGTTTGGTTAGCAAAAGTGAGGCGAGGGTAATTGTTGCAAAAATGGTTTGGATCTCCACAATTGAAGCAAACTCGGGGTGATTGGGGTTGGTTTGGTGGGTAGGGTGCATAACGGTTTTGGGTAATTTGGGGAGTGGTTCTTGGTTGGTTGGCTTGGGTTGGTTGTGCGGATCGACATGAGGTATTTAGATGACCAAAACGGTTACAAATGGTGCATTGGCGACATGTAAAATGTGATGGATGGTGACGTTGGCAATTATTGCAAAGTGGGAAGGTACCGGTTTAGGGTTTTTCGGGTTTGTGGTGGAGCTTGGGTTTGTTGTTGTGGTTGGGTTACGGCAAAGTTTCGGTAGTTGTTTTTGGGTTTCTTCTTGTTGTTGTTATTGTTGTTGGGACGGGATGAGTTGAAGTAATTGTTGGCTTCTGGTGCGCGTTCAACCTTGGCTTGCGGTGCGGGCTCGGGCTTGGCTTTCTCACTCGGTTTCTTGAGGGTTAGAGTAGCCGCCTTCACATGATTTTCCGATAGCGCACCGGCTAAAGTGATGGCGTCCTCAAGGTTCACGGGTTTGCTACTCATGACGGAGTCCTGGATTTGCATTGGTAAACCCCCAATGTATTTGTCAAGCTCGCGCTCGGTCGGGGTAACCAAGTGAGGAACGAGTATGCTCAACTCGTGAAAACGGAGTGAATAAGCGGCGTTATCACCACTTTCTTGCTTCAAGTTCCAAAATTCTTCCTCAAGCTTTTGGAGCTCGTGTTTGGGACATCATTTCTTCATCAAAAGCGCCTTGAGATCTGCCCATGGAAAAGCCATAGCCGTATCCGAACCTTGGAGGTGCATAACACTACCCCACCATGTTAGAGCGGTCTTTCTAAACATGACTGAAGCGAAATTTGTCTTTTTCGCTTCGGGGCATTCGCTATGTCGAAACACACACTCGATAGATTCGAACCATTGCAACAAGGTAGTCGCGCAATTGGTTCCAAGGAACTCGGACAGGTTGGCACTAGTAAATTGCTTGTACAAGTAAGATGTGGGTTTGGGTTCAACGTGTGCAACAACAGGTGTGGGTTGGGTAGCTTGGATTTGGGTTATAAGTTCAGGAATCACAGCGGCCATTTGTTTAGTGACGAAAGCAGCCATACGTCCGGTGGAGTTCTTGCGCGGTCTTAGTGGTGGCATGCTAAAAGATTATAAAGAAATGGAATAAGTTTTTGGGTAAAAAGAAATGAATATGAAGATTCATAAAAATAAAATAAGATGAAGTTTAATTTATTAATTGTGAATCCTAAAGTTAGTAAGGAGAAGATGTTAGTGTTAGATAAAAATGTAAATCTTTGTATATAAACAACAAAACCGAAAACAATAGTAAATGGTTTTTGTGAGGTTAAAGCTTGGAAATTTGAGATTTTGAGATTTATAGAGTCAGAAAATCGTGCATGAACCACCATAACTTAATATTCCAGCACTAAAAAGTTTTATAAAACAACATATTGGAGTCTAAACATGTGTACGAACCACAGCAACTTTTTCATGTTTTCGACTCAAATAACGATAATAACACAATAAATCGAGATACAACGTCATGTCAAAACACTAGTCCACGAACCACCGTAGTTCTATTGTTTTGACACCGAAAATAAGGATAGCGACCAGAACGCTCACATTCGACTACTTAAAGTATTGACATTTGTAACACGATTTGTGGCCTAGAAATAGTCCAACCATCCCAGGTAAGTAAATCACCTTCGATTTTTGGAATCTTTTTGTCAAATGGTCATTTTATAATGTCTTGTTTCCTATGATGGCTACAAACCCGATATAAACGCAACCTTTAAGTGATTTGAAACAACGGGAGCCAAGTTAATCTTGTAATCCATAAAACACAATGAAAATCTACTTTTGCGTTTTAAGGTAAGGATACCTTGGAAATACTATGAAAGTGTGTGTATGTGAGCATTTAGGATATTGGTGAATTTTAAAAAATTTTATAAATAACATGCGATATGAACAATCAATTATAGAGTAAACACGTATAAGCACACGTATAAGACCCTAAGCATAACAATTCTAGGTCATTACGTCTAACCACCTATCTTATTGTCATGGCTTTGATACCAATCTCTCACACCCCGACCAAAGGCGGTGAAACATGCCGGGATGTAACGATTGCCCATAAGCACATGACACTATTTAAAGCGACAATATTAAATAAACTCATTTCATTTCACAACATCGAAAATGTCACATAACAAGGTTCATAAGTCAGATACAACAAAATATAGCAAATCAAATATTATTCATTTTTGCTAATATCCTAGAGGTATTTGTGACGTTTTCTTCTCCAACTCCATAATCAACCTAGATACAAACCTGTAACATTTCATAAAATAAAGTTTATCAGCACAAAGGTTGGTGAGCAACTCATAGATTTTGAACAATATGTATATAATAAGGAAAGTCACATTCTTGTATACAAAACAACAAATAAATAGCAATAATTTGGATAATATGAGGTCGCTAATAAGAATACATTAGCGGCACCGTCTATAAGTGAATACCATATAGTTCACGGATTTATGAATCAACCTTCCAAAGCGATAAAACACATAAGCATATAAACATATAAGCATAGAACACCAAATCGAGCATTTATTTAAGTAAAGTATACAATAACGTTTGTAGTTTAAGACTCAAGTGTAAAGCATTTAATTTGAATAAGTTTAAAATGTCACCCTCAAAACAAAAGATGGAAAATGGGGTATGAAAGTACTCACGTTCAAGTAATAAACTTGAAAAGTTGATAATTTGGAGATTTGCCAAAATGACGGGTTTAATGTATGAAGCCTAAATAAAAGAAAATCCTGGATTTAGAAAGGTTGTCTTGAAGATCTTTAAATAATTGTTGCAAAAATTAAACAATTAAAGTTCAAGGTTTAAAATGTAACTATTTAAGAATTTATAATAATAACCCTTTAAAAATGTAAGTTTGCTTCAAACCGGGTTAAAGTATCTAACCTTAATATTTACTTAACCAATGTTAAGTAATAAGGTGGGAAAAATGCTAAAATGCAAGTTCTATTGGGCTAAAGATACTAAAACGGGTCTTTAACGAGTGTTCGGGTTGTTGGTTCAGGTCTTGACAAATTGTCAAACCCTAAGTCAACTTTCCAAAATATTAATTGTTATGAGACAACTCATTAAAACATAGTAATACTTAACCAAGTATGTAGATCTATTGTTTTAGAACTAACAACGTACGTTAAGCGAGTGTTTGGTTTTGTCGGTCCAAACTTTGTTATGAGGTCAAGTTGGATCCAACGTTTCCAAGTACTTAAGAAAATAATTAAAATCAGTTTGTAAACTCTATTTAAAGAAATATACTAGTCTTGATAGCTAAAAACACACTTGTGTGTCTTAAGCGAGTAAAAATCGGATCGGTTCGGTTTCCATCTCACAACAAGTTCATAGATGGATTCCACTTACCCATATATCATAGATATTGTATAATAATGTACAAATGAAAATATTTAAGTTCTACAACTAAAAAGTCAACAATAAGTCCTTTTAACAAAAGTTCGGTTTGGTTCGGTTTCCATCTCACAATGAGTTCATAGATGGTCTCCACATACCCAAGACTTGTACATGTGACTAACAAACTAAAATGAGCAGAAGTTAAGCATGGTTAGTAAGCAATAATAAAGTTAGATAAGTATATATATATATATGTATATATATATATATCAAGAACATGAAGTTCTCCATGAAGCCTTGCCTTACGAGGTCCGAAACCTCACCGACCGGAGCCGGAGAAGCAACTACCAAGGGTAAAAAGGGGTATTATACTATATATATATATATATATATATATATGTTGTACCACCATATTTAAGTGTTAGTAAGGTTAGATGAACAAATTAGAATGAAAGATTAAACTTAGTTTGACTTTTAGAAGTCAAACCTTCAAGAACAGTAAATAAACTACCTTGAATCTATGGAGTTTGAGAGAGAATTTGAAGATGTAGCAGGGGAAAATGAAGGGAAATGGGGGTGTATATATAGGGTAATGTTGGTGGTCAAATATGGTTGTGTTATAAGAGTTTTCATGCAAAAATGGATCAAGACAAGGCATAAATAAACAAAAACGGGCATGATGGTCTGTAGGTGGTCGCGATACGCGACCTCAGAGGCATCCCCCCCATCGTGTAGCGCGATGGGGTTGTTTATCAGCATTTCCCAAATTTCAAAAATGGCAGATTTGGTCCCCGAAGTTCGTTTTAAGTGATTTTTACACGTTTTAAGGACCGGAACGAATGTTTTCAAGACCCAACAACTGTGAAACAATACTGTAACATAAAATCCATTATTTTAATTATTTCCAAAGTGTCGATTTACAAAACGGGTCGGTTTACATAATAAAATCTTGCAAAACGAATATTATTCGAGACCCGAAATTGACGAATGTAACAATTAGTTTTATAATAAAGATTGTATTGTGTTGGTTTGTGAATACGAATAGTCTTAATATGATGGTGTGATGTCATTCCCATTAATAATTAAAAATTAAATACTAACAACTATCAAACCAATCAACCCCTAGTTTTTTCTCTTCTTCTTCGACGAATCAATAACAAGTAATATCCACCATGCATGGATTTTATATTATGGTTGTTTGTTTCTTCTTTAATTTTGGTATTATGTTTTGGTTATGGTATTATGTTTTTGGTTTTGGTATTATAGATAACTGATTGTCGGTACCATACCGGTATCGATACCAAGTTTAGTGGAGATTTTAAAAAAAAAGAAAAAAATTGTACCAAAGTGGGTATCATACCTAAAGTACACGTACCCGTACATGTATATGTACCCGTACCATAAAATTCAAGTACGGGTATGAGTACCCAGATTTACTGATTTTAGGTACGAGCACTTTCGGATACATGTACGATTATAAGTACAAGTATGGTACTGATCTCATCTTTAATCTCACCAAACCTAGATAGCTTTTAAACCTCGTTATAACATCTCATTTATTTGTTAAACCATTTCGTCAACAAATCCTAGGTATATTTCGTCATCAAATCCTAAGTATTTTAACTTCCTTACATTAAATAAAATTTAAATTCAAAAAATACATAAATATTAGAAGCAAATAATGTAAAACAACCCCGTAATACGGGGATAAAAACTAGTA
Source organism: Bidens hawaiensis (assembly GCF_021521415.1). Taxonomy (NCBI): domain Eukaryota; kingdom Viridiplantae; phylum Streptophyta; class Magnoliopsida; order Asterales; family Asteraceae; genus Bidens; species Bidens hawaiensis. The sequence goes on from NW_027506658.1 coordinate 54,502, forward strand.
TCTATGTATGTGTGTGTATATGTATATATTTAGTGAGAGGATATTTTGTGAACATGATGAGTTGTAAGAACTTTAAGAACTCAATATGATCCACACAATCATTTGAATGTCTACTATATATGTGGTTGAGATTAAATTTGACAAAAAAATGAATTAGGAGACAGAATAAATATGTGTTATGATTACACTAGTGTAAACGTTAGTTACACCTATGTAAAAAGTCGATTCGGTGTGTAAAAAAATATTGTAATTTTTGTACATACATGTATCTTACGTATTACATATATGTGTAACAACCCAGCTACCGCCGCACCATAATTTGTCCGCTTTGACCGGGACGTACCACCATCGCCTCACGGATTTGCTTTGGTTGCCCAGGTGAAGACATCTCAAGAGGTCACCCATTCTGATACTACTTTCACCTGAGCACGCTTAACTGTAGAGTTCTCCTCTCATCCACTACCATTAAACGCCCAAAACGCTCTATGATGGGGAAGGTATCTACCTCTTTATAAGAATGATTAGTTCTCCTTCCCAACCGATATGGGATCCCGGTACCCTACATTGGCGTTGGACTTACTCATAAACACAGTTCTAAATATCATAGTTAATATAAAAACTTTTGTGGATTATAAAACATCAACCATTCATTACAAACAATCAATACTTGTCTTTAAAACATAACATAAAGTAGCTTATTAAAACATCATGACAAATCTTTTTCGGATGCTAGTCCCTTCAAACTATGCCATGTGTCTCTCTCTCAAGCCAGCTGCTTCAATCTATTTACCTGTGTGCATACTAAAAGTCAGCTACGTTACCACTTAAGGTAATTTTATTAACTAATCAAATCCAGTATGCACGCAGCCCGAAAACATAACAAGGAAATGGGGCAAGAAACTCACCTATAAATGATTCCTCTCAGAGTTTATGGTAATGCCCTCCTTGAATTGTGCACGGCTAACTGTGGATCAATTAACAAGCATTACTTAACTACTTCTAATTATATTATATTTCTAAGTCGTTTCCCGTTTAAACGTTTATTTCCTTATTCATTAATTACTTATCTTTATATCATATAACTCCATATCGTACGTATACGCTGTTTTTCTTTCGTTTATATTGGAAAATCATTTAATCTTGCATATAAGTTATTATTGGCGTGAAAGTAGTTCTGGCGTGTAAGTTCTTTAGCGTATAAGTCATCCCTGGCGTATAAGTCTTCATTGGTGTATAAGTAGTTCTAGCGTGTAAGTCTTATATATACGTTTATATAAACATACGGGCATACATACATATATGTTTATGTACATATACATGCATATATACATATACATACATACATAGACGAGCATACATACATATGCGTTTAATATACATATACGGGTATACATATATAAACGTTGCTCATACTTATGTGCTTCATACATACACGTTGGTATACTTATACATGGCTTACACATATACGGTGCTATATACTTATAAGTTTCAGATACATATGCGCTACCTATTTCCTTATACGCTGCAACTTATACGGATTCATACTTATACGACGTAAAGTTCAGTTCAACTTATTTATTATGCGTTTTTACGGTTTTTATTCGATTCCAGCGCCGTTAACCACCATGGTTGGTTGGGGTTTGATCATTTATGACCTAGGTAGCTTTAGGGTGTCCAGATCTGAGCTAAGGTGGTCCTTAAGCTCGTTTTTGGTTGATTAAACACCCGAATAAAGCTAGATCTAGATTCAAACAGGTCATTAGGCATCCCGGAGCTGTGGTTTCAGGTTCTACTATGTTGGGTCAGCTGAGGTAAATGATTTCTTACCTTCGGTTGGTCTTGGATCGTTTAATATAATAGAGTATAGAGTGTTTGGCTTAAGTGTGTGTTTTTTATGGTGTAGCCTATGGTGTAAAATGGATGGAAATGGAAATGATTAGGGTTTAAGGGGTATATATACTCCTTAAGCCCATGGACCTTAGGCCCATCTTTCCATTTTAGCCAATAACTAATTTCATTTAATTAGCATACCATCCTTCTATCTTTATTATTACTTATTATAAAACTACCTCTGAGCTAAGCAGGCTCACATAACATAAATTCAACATGCATAGGAATTCAACAAACTCTTAGAATCTTGCTATTAACTATTTGAATTCTTGGCTCTTCCATCCATATAATTAGAATATATTAAAGAATATAATATAGAATAAAAAATAACTGTTAAATATTATATTATAGTAAATATTATAGAACATAACGATTAATTTAGCGATATAGAATTTTTTTATCACGATTAAAGATTCTAAAAAAAAATCGATCGTTCAAGTATTCGAAATTTCAGGGTAAAATCAGTGAAAGAGAGACAGATATATAGGGTATGTATCCACCTATATTGAATTGCGGATACAGAAATGATAAAATCGTTTTTGATTGGATCGAATATGAGCCTCCTATAGAAGATGAAAGAAGATAGACAAGAGATCAAAGACAAAGCTTTTTCGAGACAGGAATCAGCATCTATCTAATGAATTAAATCTAATGAATTAAACGGTTCCGAGAAAGAAAAAAGGGAACGAGATCGCAATGAGATTTTCATCTCAAAAAGGGGGATATGGCGAAATTGGTAGACGCTACGGACTTAATTGGATTGAGCCTTGGTATGGAAACTTACTAAGTGATCACTTTCAAATTCAGAGAAACCCTGGAATTAAAAAATGGGCAATCCTGAGCCAAATCACGTTTTCCGAAAAAAAAAAAAGGTTCAGAAAGCGAAAATCAAAAAAGGATAGGTGCAGAGACTCGATGGAAGCTGTTCTAACGAATGGAGTTGATTGTCTTACATTGGTAGAGGAATCCTTCTATCGAAACTTCAGAAAAGATGAAGGATAAACCTGTATACATAGAAGAATTGATGTGAATCGATTCCATATTGAAGAAAGAATCAAATATTCATTGATCAAAGCATTCACGCATAATCTGATAGATCTTTTGAAGAA
>NW_027506658.1:60000-62500 GCF_021521415.1 Bidens hawaiensis
GAAATTTTGAAATCGTTCATAACTGTTTAGTTAAAGTAAGAATTGCTTTCCTTTTGGTCCAACCATCTAGTTTCCTTTTGCGGGGCGTGGTTCCTTTCAAGATTCATCGATTAAAATCCTATTTTTAGTACATAACTTTTGCTTTTTTTTAGCTAACTATTGCTCTTATCCAAATTCTCTTGTTTTCATCTCAATCTTACCGAGAATTCTCTCTAAAGAAAAGGGATTCTAAATAGAATTCTCATTTTTTTTTTTTCGAATTTTGAATTCTATTTATTAGTATAAAATTATTAGTTATTATAAAGTTATTATAAATTGGTCGAAATTGAAATCGATTTTTATTATCCTTTCTATTTGATTATCTTTATAGAATAGATTGAATTTCCCTTTTTTATGAATATGTCCTTTTGTCTCTTTTTTATTAGTGGTTTAGAATAGAACAAGTAGTCACAAGTAGTCAGATGTAAGAGAATGTAGAGGAATTTTCTTTAGAATAGAAGGGTCTTGGTATATTACTTTTATTAGTATTAGAATCCAATCCCAATGGAGGATTTTCTATCGAAAGAGAAGACTAGGTCTAAGTAAGGTATACTAAGCCTATTTTACGTTGTTGACAATGTTTACAATGAAACTTAGCATTAGCAAAGATATTAGTTTTTTCAAACTTTATCTTTTGCACAAAATTGGGGTTGGGTTAGGTTGGAGTTTTTAACCAGACTCGTGTTATGATACAAAATTCACTAGAATTGGATATACCAAAGAAGGGTAGTATAATTAACTCGTTGATTTCGGACAGGAAAAGAGGAAAATTCCATATGAATTTGACTACGAAGAGTAATGAGGAAAAGTTGGTTTTTTTATCCACAACTAGAAAAAGATCAATTGGGTCCATTGAAATGAAATGTGTTTTTGCTTTCCCAATGAATGGGCTTATAGGAATGATTGTCTTTTGATGAAGCAATCAGTCAGTTAAAACAATAACGAGGAAAATCAAATAAAAAAAGAGACAATTTTTTGTATTCGAATATTTATTCGTTTTTTTTTTTTTGAATTGTTTGAATTGTATAGGGCTCTAGGGCTATACGGACTCGAACCGTAGACCTTCTCGGTAAAACAGATCAAACTTATTATTATCAAAATGATATGAACTGTTTCAAAGACCCAACATGCATTTTTTGTGCATTGGGCTCTTTCATTAACTGATAGAAATATCAGCTAGTCCGCCATTTTTATTTTTGACAGAAAAATAAGAAGATGGCTCCATGTGCTCTGAGTCATTATGTTGATTCAGATTCAGGAACACTACCAAAGTTTTTCAAGGGGGGTTATCTTGACGTAGGTTTGCCTCTGGCCTAGATTCACTTAAGTGAAATGAAGTCTCTATCGCTCTACTTAAAAATCAAATATGAAAACTTCATACACCTTAAAGTTCATAGGACGAAAAGAGGTTTTTTTGAGGCCCTGATACTCAGCCTAGCATTGAATAGACTAGGTATTCACCTTATCAATATATCAAATCAACGGTGGGGTCTGTTTGGCACCTAACTGGGCACCTAAATCGGACCGAACCCTTGTCAGGCTATTGTTCTCTTCTTCCCTCAAAGTTATCGAGTAAGACATCGATTTATCAATAAGATCAATTTTTTTGATTGCATGATGCACTCCCCTGAAAAACATCGGCGCGCGTGTAAACGAGGTGCTCTACCAACTGAGCTACAGCCCTTAGTGCTTGTAATACATATTTTATTATGTAGATAATTTCTTGTCAAGATGACTATTCCATGATCCAAGATCATATTGATCGGTATTGCTTCTAAGTAATATGATATTTATAATCCATCGACGGGAGGAGTCCCTTTTGGTTTTCTTGTGAAGATAAATGACCTACTTAACTCAGCGGTTAGAGTATTGCTTTCATACGGCGGGAGTCATTGGTTCAAATCCAATAGTAGGTAGAACTTATTAGATACCGCGGTCAATGGTATCTAATAAGTTTTTATACCCATTTGATTTTAGTAATATTTTTTTTGTATCTTTTCTATTCTATTTCTTTTTCGTTGCATAAAAATGTGATCATAAAAATATGATTTCGCTTGATTGTATTTAATCGACAGAATCAAGTCAAACAAAATAACCAAATATAGGGTGTATAAATTGATGATTATTCGGACACACCGACTGGTTATGAAATGGCGTTGATAGCCTCTACTCGTGTCCTAGCCCGTCGTAGAGCTAGATTTGCCTCAATTGTTTGTCTCTTCCTTCAGCTTTTCTCAAAGCATCTTCCGCTATTTCAAGAGTTTGCTGAGCTTCTTGTGGATCGATGTCACTACTTTTCTCTGCATCATTTACTAAAACAGTGATTTCATTATTACCTATTCTAGCAAAACCGCCCATCAGAGCCATCGTTAGCCATTGGTCGTTAAGGCGTATTCTCAAAATACCTATATCTACTGCTGTGGCAATAGGAGCGTGATTTGGTAATACGCCAATTTGTCCA
>NW_027506658.1:67500-68991 GCF_021521415.1 Bidens hawaiensis
GATGCCAGAACGAGTGATCAAATTATACGAGAAAGTTCTACTGATCTGGAAAGTTCTACTGATCTAGAAAGTTCTACTGATCTGGATGTAACTCAAAAATACAAGCATTTGTGGGTTCAATGCGAAAATTGTTATGGATTAAATTATAAGAAATTTTTTAAATCAAAAATGAATCTTTGTGAACAATGTGGATATCATTTGAAAATGAGTAGTTCAGATAGAATCGAACTTTCGATCGATCCGGGTACTTGGGAGCCTATGGATGAAGACATGGTCTCTCTGGATCCCATTGAATTTCATTCGGAGGAGGAGCCTTATAAAAATCGGATCGACTCTTATCAAAGAAAGACAGGATTAACCGAGGCTGTTCAAACAGGCATAGGGCAACTAGACGGTATTAACGTAGCAATTGCGGTTATGGATTTTCAGTTTATGGGGGGTAGTATGGGATCCGTAGTTGGGGAGAAAATTACCCGCTTGATTGAATACGCTACTAAAGAATTTCTACCTCTTATTATAGTGTGTGCTTCTGGAGGGGCACGCATGCAAGAAGGAAGTTTGAGCTTGATGCAAATGGCTAAAATCTCTTCTGCTTTATATGATTATCAATCCAATAAAAAGTTATTCTATGTACCAATCCTTACATCTCCTACTACCGGTGGGGTGACAGCTAGTTTTGGTATGTTGGGGGATATCATTATTGCTGAACCCAATGCCTACATTGCCTTTGCGGGTAAAAGAGTAATTGAACAAACATTGAATAAAACAGTACCCGACGGTTCACAAGCGGCTGAGTATTTATTCCAGAAGGGCTTATTCGATTTAATCGTACCACGTAATCCTTTAAAAAGCGTTCTGAGTGAGTTATTTCAACTCCACACTTTCTTTCCTTTGAATCAAAATTAAAACATTCAGTTCAATTATTTTGAGCAAACAAGTAATTAGTTTATCTAATTAGTTTATCGGAATCCAAGTCAAAATTAGACGAATGGGGTTTTCTTTGTTGACATAAGATCTAATTGTATAAAGAATCAAAAGTCACATCAAATTGAAAATCCGTCCCCTTTTCTATATTCATTATTATTTATCAACAAGATAAAAGATGAAATTCTTATTTTCGTAAAGTAAAAAAAAAAAAAAAAAAAAAAGATCTTCTTCTCGTCATATATAATTCAAATCTATTAAATATAGAATTTTTTATCTTTCTATATCTTACGATAATCCTATTTTGACTAAGAATCCCTACTGGATGGGATTCTAACAAACCCTTTAATATAATTCAATATAAATAGAATCTAACTAAGTAGAATCTAATTCATTTTTAATAAGCTTTTTGCTTAATAAATGAAATTCGAAGACAAGAGCAAAAAATGAAGAAAAAAATATCTCATCCATATCCTTTCAAATCCTTCATGTAGAAAGATAAAAAACTACATTATATACTCACTTAGATAGATACTTATATCTATATAATAATAATAATTCTCAAAT
>NW_027506659.1:0-50348 GCF_021521415.1 Bidens hawaiensis
GCATATCACATGCTCACGCATCTCATATGCTCACGCATCACATGTGTTATTGGGCTTCACGTATGCTCATGCATATTAGATGCTCACAGCATCATGCACGCTCACGCACCACATCTGCGCGAGAGAATAAAGGAGACATTGCGCAGGCCGCGCGTACGCGCCATACTTAAAGGTTGGGAATCCTCATAATATCCCATATGGCTACGCGCCATACTTAAAGGTTGGGAATCCTCATAATATCCCATATGGCTACGCGCCATACTTAAAGGTTGGGAATCCTCATAATATCCCATATGGCTACGCGCCATACTTAATGGTTGGGAATCCTCATAAACCCATAGGCCACGCGCCAAGCTTAAAGGTTGGGCACACCTCATAATTTGCCCGAGGATGGGAACCATGCAATACATCCACTTTTAGTTGACATGTTTTTGCAGGTTCGGCTACGAGCCGCACAAACACCTATGACATCATTATTATTATCTGGCCGGGATATTCATCCTGCGCGGAGGAGGCCCTTGTGGGCCAGTCATTATCATCATTTTATAGCTCGTAAGACGCCTCGTGCGCAAGCTTTTATTATTCTTATAGCTCGTAAGACGCCTCGCGCGCAAGCTTTTATTATTCATATAGCTCGTAAGACGCCTCGCGCGCAAGCTTTTATTATTCTTATAGCTCGTAAGACGCCACGCGCGCAAGCTTTATTATTCATATAGCTCATAAGACGCCTCGCGCGCAAGCTTTTATTATTCTTATAGCTCGTTAGACGCCTCGCGCGCAAGCTTTTATTATTCATATTCCATAAGTCGCCTCGCGCGCAGGCTTCATTATTTTTACAGCTCGTAAGTCGCCTCACGCGCGCAGGCTTTATTATTCTTATAGCTCATAAGTCGCCTCGCGCGCAAGCTTTTATTATTCTCATAGCTCATAAGTCGCCTCGCGCGCAAGCTTTATTATTCTCATAGCTCGTAAGTCGCCTCGCGCGCAGGCTTTTATTATTCGGCGTGCTATATCTTATTCATGCTAGTGCACCATCATTATCATAAAAACCACAACACGTCACCATCATGAAGAAAACCTCCCAAAACTCAAAGACAATAAAGATAAGGCCGAAGAAAAGGGAAAAAACCGCCTCACGCCCTAAACACACCTCATAAAGTCCAGCGCTCCACCTAAACGCTTGCGCGCCCAGGAGCAACGCTGGACTTGGGGGGGCTTGTAGGGGTATGGTACTAAACCCGGTTTTACGACCCTAAATTTATTATGTTTGGCTTATTTTATTATATGGACTAATACAATGTTATTGGGCTGAGGGGGTTTTGTGGAGGTAACCCTAACTGGGCTAGGCCCATTAGGGTACCATGATGGTGGCCATGAGGCTCCCTATATAAGGAGGTCTCCACCTCCTTATTAGTTGTTGGTCATTCTCAATAAGAGCCACCACCATATTTTTGTGTCTGTGAACAAGAGATCCTGGAGATTTCTTAGCGGTCACCTCCACACCCCCAAAAAGTCATTGCAGATCCCAACCAGCCGGAGAAGAAGATCAAGACTGTGGTTCGTTCATCTCGAAATCCGTGGAAACATCGTCATGGATCAGGTCAGATTCATCTCGTGCTTCGACAACTAACATAAATTAGTTTTTGAGATTTCTAGTCCGTAGGCTCTAACGTTTTGAAATTTGGATCCAATATTAAATTGGTTAACTAACATTGTGTCTATTAGTTGAATAAGAAAAGAAAACAAGAGAAATGAAATTATGGAGAAATAACAAAGAGATGGGAAGAGAAAAACATAACGTAATTTCGTGTTACAGACTTCGAAATAAGGAAAGGAAATTAAAGATTTTTTGTGTTCCTGAGTTATAAGGAAGATAAAATTAGGCCGGAGATGTGATAAGTGAGTTTCTCACGTAGGTGCCATTGCATATAGGCATTTGAGGCTTTTACATTTTACAGCAAGTTGTATGTATTTTGGTATTGTGAAATGTAGGGATGAGATTGATATCGCACCGGTACCAGTATTGAAAATCCCGATCCGAAAAACACTAATTCTTGGTGCCAGTACCGATACCGAAATTTTCGGTTCGGTACCGGGACGGTACGGGTATTTAAGGTAAAATTCGGAAAATACCGGTAACGTACCGTACCGATACTGAAACTCAAAACGTTGGTACCGAATCGGTACCGACGGTACCAAAACCGGTATCGATTTGGGGGGTGACCGTGCTTAATATCTATAAAAATTTCAGGAAAAATTGCGAAATTTACCCTATTAAACGAAATAACGGGAATGACCGGGGCCACCTAGGGTCCCCCAAAGAGCTGCGCCCCTGGTTACTCGTCAGGGTATCTAGGCATTCCATGTTTGTTGGCCGTTAAAAGATAATAATAAAACTAATTTTGATATAATCAGATTTTAACTTAGTTATTCGGTCTCGAGTAATCACCAATATTTAAAGAAATAAAATACATATCAAGTCATAAATTGAATAGTCCTTCCACATGGGGGGCTTTTTGAACACTCCACTCACGAATAATAATTAATAATAACTGCTGTAAAAAACTAACTTAAAACAAAAAATAAATATAAAATCATTGTGGACAACTAGTATTGTTGGAATTTCTCTGCAATTTGTATTCATAATAATAATATAATAATAATAATAATAATAATAATAATAATGTAACAAAATCAATTAAATCCACATGGTAATTTACAAAAGTGACCCCATCTATAGCCAATTAACAATTTCACTCCTCTCACTTTCACTTGCGACTACGATTCAAAGCCGGGACGACGGTGTTGCCATCTACATTAAGTTGGTGAGTCAACTCAACTCGCTGACTCGGTAGCACTCCCACCACCATCCCAACGTTCTAGGGTAATTCCGTAAAATTATACACCAAAATATCAAAACACGTTTCATCAATGCTTCAATTCCTTCCTCTACTATCTTACCTTTCGTATATTTTGCTAGGACAAATTACTAAAAGTCCCCGAACCGGAGTTAGCTCTTTGTGCATGATCAACCGAGTCGACTCGGGGTCAAAATCAAAGTCAACTCGTTGGCTCATTATTATTATTATAAGGGGTCTTCAAATTCATATCCAAAATTTGAGATATCCAAATTTTCGGATATTTTGAATAATTCAGGTTCGGTTTCCAATTCAGATTTTCTCTCACACACCCTAAATATTATTACTACTACTATTATCATTATCGCATTTTCGTCTTATCGAAGGAGCGGTCTAGACTCGGGCAAGAAATCTAGGTTACTCCGGCAGTGTCTTTGCAAATCTTCAAGATTAACAAACCGATGAGCACCCGAATCAGACCGGGACAAAAACCGAATAATCTCCTCGAATAAATACTCGTCGCACGGGATCGCAAGTGGACCGGAGTGATCAAACCCGAATTCTTCTTCTGCTTGAATCAACAACTTATTAAAAACCGGGTGGTTGAGGTAAGTTGCCCGGACGATGAATCTCCGGCAATTAGAGCCGACGGAGACTGCCACGTGGCCGGCGGGTACGTCGGAGGGTATGCATTTACGGGATGCTAATGCGGCTTTCTTTCTCCAGCGACGGAGCATTTGTCGGAGGTGAACAATGTGGCGGATTCTGCTGCAGGCTGACATGTTGGATTTGGTGTTTGATTTGTACTTTTGTTTCAGATGTTTTGTGTGTTGTTAGTAGGTTGAAGAGAGAGATGGAAAGGGGTTTAAAGAGAAAGAATGCTTGGTTTTATAAGAGTTGTAGTACGAAATTGCCCTTGGTTTTTGTGGTATTTACAAGTGTTTGACGGCTGTATGCTTTTACTTTATTATTATTTTATTATCTTTTTATTAATTTATGTGTTTAAAAATATTCAATGTTATCGTTGTTGATGTATGTGTGTATTACATATTTATATATAAGCTTTTGACAATAATATTGACATTTGTGATTTTATACATTAAGATTATTTGTTATCTGTTCAGTTTGTCACGGTAACGTTATAGTATAGACGATATTGATGCATTTTGTAATGGCTCGAGAATTAGATTGGTATTAGTTTGGTTAGGCTCGTTACAGTAACGATAGAGTAGCAACACTTGCTAACCCCATAAACAACCTTTTCATCATCATTTGTCTCTTCTGTTTCTTTGCGTTTTTTTAATCAAAATCTAGTGTTACAAAATGATTACACACGCATATTTTATGCTCGAGTTGTGGCCTATTGTTTCGGAACTTGGTGGTCTAGGGCCCAATCCCTTAGATAATCGTTGTGATGTCGGAACCATTATGGTATAGGATGGCGCGTCCTTATCAGAATCCAAATAAATAAATATGTCTAGTTCAATATCATTTAACCATAAATTCTTTGAATCATGGAACTATTTTTAGATCACCATTGTGTGGTCCAGAAACTGTCGGGTAACAACAATACAAAGTAACGTGAAAGTACTACGATCATAAATTTCTTCGACATGTAGCATATGTAAGAATTAATGATGCACTCACTTTACACAAATCCTGATATTATGACAAACTAATAATCATTGTCTATATTTGCTATAGTATCTTGTTGGGAACAACAATGACAAGCCTTACGATGGTTACGATGATAAAGGGATGTCACGCCATTCTCCTTTATACATTATACATATTGTCAGGCCAACTAATCATATATGCATTCATTTTGCTAGTTGCTTAGTAACTATCACTATGCTTATAAACACGACAACTAATTTTATTTAAATTCGGGGCGTTTGGTTGTGAGAGCTCCCATGCTACGAGTTCCTGTAACTGGATCAATATCATCTGACCATAAATTCTCCAAACCATAAAACTATTTTTAGATCACCATGGTGTGGTCCATACACTGTCGGGCAACAGCAATACAAAGTAACGTGAAAGTACTATGATCATAAATTTGTTTGACATGTAACATATGTAAGAATTAATGGTGTACTCGCTTTATACAAATCTTAATATTAGGACAATCTAATAATCATTGTCCATATTAACAACAATGTTAAGTCACTCTTGTGGGTGTAAGGTGGTTATGATATTAGTTATCAATGGATGCCACCGTATTCTCCTTTATATATTATACATAGTGGTACGCCAACTAATCATGTATGCATTCATTATGCCCCATGTCCTGACTCAATAACTAACACCATACTTACTAATATTGTCACTAACTCTAAATTCGACGTTAGTTGTGAGAGCTCCCAGGCTATGAGGCTGGTAGTGTTCTTTGTAGCAATGGAAAACGAGATCACACAACGCTCGGGCATTTTAGTTGGAAATTGGACAACCTATGCACTTTTGAAGTAAATAACCATCTGCCTGGTAAAAGGATAAATTGAGATTGAGGACACAATTATGTCATGTAAGTTATTTCGGGTGCTAGGGGCACCAATCGCGCAGTTGCTTGGTTTCATCGCGTACTTCCTCCAAAAGCAACCAACCCAACCAACCAAATCTAATTTCTAGAGTTATGGTTTCGGTTCCTCTTGGCTGCCATATGTGTGCTCCAGTAGGAGGAATCGGTGGATCACGTCTTTCTTGAACGTAAAAGAGAGGAGGTTTGGAGAGTGATTTCGTTATGGTGCGGTCGGGATATTATGGGCCTTGATTCTATTGTGCAGATTGTTGACGTGACAAGTCACCGAGGTCAAGATCTGAAAGGAGGTTTTTGAAGGCCATTTAGTTCGCTTCTATTTGGTTCATATAGAAGCAAAGAACCCAAGGTAGATTCAATCACATGTGCATGCCTACGGACATTGTGGTGGAAGATATTGAGACCGGCCCGTCAGTTGGATTAAGAATCGTCTTCGATAGATTGAATTAGGTCCCCTCTCTCTTTTGTATTGAATTGATTGCAGGGTGTTTCATGTTTTTTTATCTGCCAGAGACCCACTTATTTAAATATTATGCGGCTGGTTTAATATATATATATATATATAATATCAAATCGACAGGGTGCTACTGCTCGACAGTTATTAATGAGTGTTGTGTGTGTGAAAAGCATTTGGTAGTTCATGTATATTTGAACAACTCCCCAATCAATTTAGACTGTTTGCATCAGCTCAGAGTAATTTTCTTCACAAACAGCCTAGTTAGCGTGTCACATCAACTTTCCATTCATTTTTTCCATAAACACTTTTACCTACAAGTCTACAACAATAACATATCCATTCTTTCCACAAACAACCTCATAATTTCCACATCACCAATATGGAGGACCCACAAACCACCATCCTTCACCATCCATGATAAAGAATTTTCAAGGATGGATGGTCTCCACCTCAACCTCCACAACACTTGTCTTTTTCATCCTTCTCACAAATATCCTCTACATGAGCTATGGATGAACCTGATGCGGATGGTCTTAGCTTTACTCTGGTAAATGTGAATTGTCTCATTGTAATTGGTTGGATGACCTAGGTGGCATTCCACTAGCTTTGCATCGATGAACTATCCCCCCCCCCCCCCCCCCCCCCAACATATCACAAGACAACAAGGCTCATAACTATCACCAAATAATTTTGGGGACTTGTGCTGCAAAATCTCCAAAGAAATCATGTTTATAAATTTCACCAAATAATTGTCCGGACTATTATATCATTTATCAACGTTATTTCCTTCTCATTCATGAACCATTCTTACTTCTTAGCATGAAACTTCGATGTAACTATGCTTTAAGCTAAGTGGCAATCCAAACATTTAAAAGTTTGACTTTTGAGTTAAATTGACCAAATAAAGATGATTATGATACATTGAAGACGAAGTCAAAGTGAGCCAAAAGACTAGGTCTACCGTTATTAAGATGCTTAATGTTAAATTTTCCAAACCCGCCACATGCCTATTTTTTGTATAATTAGGTATCTAGTGGTAGTTGGACCAATACAAGATGCTTTGTTTAGTTTAGGTCTTCCATAGTTAATTAATGAGAAAATTCTCAAAATAGTCCAAACCAAGTGAGAGATTCTCAAGATAGTCCAACAAATTTGCAAATTCCAGAAATAGTCCCATGAAATTTATCGGCGCCGATAGGTTTGAATGAAGTTGAAAAAAATTCGATGGTTTTCAAAGATCCAATACCAAGCTGCCACGTGTCCCACTACCCACATACCCAAATGATTTTCCCCTCAAACTTATCTATCTAGATGGTTTTCCTATGAAAACCATCTCCTCTCAAAAGTCAAAACCATCTCCCCAGCCACCTTTCCCCTTAAACATGTCCGCCACCGGTGGCGGCGGTTTCCAGCGACTTCTCACCTACCGTCCCATCCATTCCGGCCACCATCCCCATCCCTCCACACCCTTCATCCCCTCCAACCTCCCTCCGCCGCCACCAAAACCCTCCGTCGTCGGACCTCCAACCTCCGCCACCAAAACCCTCCGCCGCCGTCCAAGTAATTCCAGCAAAACTGTTTGACCTCAAAAGTGATAGTTTTAGAGAGAGAAAGTTTATTTCTTGATTTGGAAGAAGATGAGAGGTGTGTATGATGATTCCATGGTGACGATTAACTCCGCCGTGTCGGCGATACGGTCGTCGGAAAACAGAGCAACTCAGTGTTCTTCAGTTCAGGTGAATAAAAATTCAATCTTTTTTATTGAGAAGTCCGACGGTAGGTGGAGTTGCGGTGTTTAACCTCTGCAAACAAGAAAAGAATAAAACGTCATTTTAATCCGGAAAAATGGTGGTCGGAAAATATGGTGGTTGAAAACCAATGTTGGAGATGAAAGCATGGTGAAATCAATGTGGGGAGATGGTTTTGAGAGGAGATGGTTTTGAGGGGAAAACCATCTGGACCGGGTATTTTGAGGTGAAAATCAACGGGGGTAGGTGGGAGTGGGACACTTGGCATCTTTTCACTGGACCGCGAAACTTTTTGAAAATCTATCGGGCACGATAGATTTGGTTGGACTATTTTGTGAATAACGAAATTTAAGAGACTATTTTAAGAATCTCTCACTTGATTTGGACTATTTTGGAAATTTTTCCTTAATTAATTATAAAGTTTATAATATAAATCTAACAATTTTGTATTCTTCCTTTCTCACCATAACCCATGTGCAAACATGGCCCCATCTTTTGCCTTTCCAATGAGCCAATCCTTCTCTTCCCTACAAATCATATTATATATTATGCTTATAATTCTCTCCATATTATAATATTCTTCATCCAATCAAAATTCAAGATTAATTACAAAGTTATGTGCATACACGATCTTGACATGTGGCACTAAACTGAGAGTGTAACATTAATATATGTTTTCAAAGATTTTGGAGATCAATGCTTAAATTCCATCTCGTTTTTTTTTCCTTTTCTTTCGGGCTAGCATAATATTTTTTTGGAAATCGTTGGTTGTAAAATGAATTGGAATTGTAAAGAATTAAAGTTGAATTAACACTTGTTAATTGATATAGAATTCAAATTTTAAACATATTGACTCGATCAAAGGAAATTAAAACTGTGACACATTCAATTAAAAGGCAAAATCATTAAGAAAACTAGAATCTATTATCATTTCTTCTAGTCACAGCCGCAAGCACCTGGCTAATGCCAAACCCCCTGTTTGCTGGCACCACCACAGTTGGCGGTTGACGTAGCCTACACCACCATTATCACTGTAGTTGTCTTGTCAACGTCGATGATAGAGGTAGGGTGGTGGTGGCGAAAGAGGTGCCATTGGTGACGGAAACAATGAAGTTTGTCACACTCCAACCTAAAGCGGAAATGCCGGGGCGTGATCCGATTGCTAACAGCTCGAAGATACTATCATGAATATAAATGACAATATCTAATTAATTATTTTATTCAAAGAATTACACACAATATCCAAATATGACAAAATATTCCATATAGATAATGATTCCAAACAAACTTAAACAATGATTTTCTTTGTTAAATGCTAAGGTCTTATCTATGTGTCCAGCTTCAATCTTCCATACAAAGCAACCTGCATATGCGTAGAAAATAAAAGAGTTTGTCAACAACACATGTTGAGTGAGACGATCACTAGATTTTGACACAACAATAATATATGTGATAGATAAATTAAATACGCAAACCAATCCACGTGGTAATAATCAATCAAAGCTTAACAAACCATATACCACCAAAGTCTTGCTAGTGTGCCAATGAATCGTTGTCAAAGCAACCTGCACATGCGTAGAAAATAAAAGAGTTTGTCAACAACATATGTTGAGTGAGACGATCACTAGATTTTGACACAACAATAATATATATGATAGATAAATTAAATACGCAAACCAATCTACGTGGTAATAATCAATCAAAGCTTAACAAACCATATACAACCAAAGTCTTGCTAGTGTGCCAATGAATCGTTGCCAAGCGAACCGAGCATTGATTACTATGACTAAAATTTATCGGTTTACCTTTGCCAAGCGAATCGGGCTCCGGTTACTAATACGGTCGTATGGTCATACTAATGAGCACCCTATACAAGGTAATATGGTGGAAGCACTTGAACAGGGAAGGACAATGTACTATGATACTTTCTGTTTTGTCGAGCCTTGCTTTGGTCTCTGGTTTGATGGTTGTACGTGCTAAAAATCCGGTACATTCCATTCCTCTCCGACAATGATAGAATATACACATAAGCAAATAGCAATTAGCAAATAACATTTAATTGATATACACATAATAATTATGTTTACGAGTTTGTGTATGTATATATATGATAGAAAATATGAGTAAGTATGCATACGTTCCCAAAATGTTTGAAAACAATAGATAAAAAGGGGAATTATCAAACTCACCTTAGATTAATGATAAACGAATATAAATATGAATAAGCGAGTCGTCCACTACATGTCAAACTATATAAACAATTCAGAATCTGAGACTTTAGGATATGATAATGTAAATAAAAACAAACTCGTTTCCGCTGGAATCAACCCAAACAAAAGTTTAGAATTCAAGTTATGTTTGTTTTAAGATTTAAGCGAGCTGGTACTGACCAGAATCTGAACAGCGAGTCGGAAGTCCGGTTTTGGTCAGTAGCCTTAAAATTTTGTTACGAGAATAAAAGTCTTCTGGACCGAACGTTGAATCCGACCAGAAGTATGAGAAAACGTAAAGTCAAACTTGTTGACTGATTTGCCCTTTCACGAGTTTTAAATGAATTGACCAGTCAACACCCTTCAACCACTTAAATTTATTGAAGGTTATTGACTAGGGAATATATATGAACGATTCCTATGTTTACAACTTATCTGGAAAGTGAAAGAATCAACAGATACGATGAGCCAAATGTCCACACTTAAGCAAAGTCAAACGAACAAGCATTGTATCTTCAACGAATATGCAAAAACCAAAGGATTTGATGATGATCAGAGGTAGGTGACGGCTGAGATTTGTTAGTTAGGGTATGAGGAAGTTTGTGGCAGGAGAATTAAGATATTTTATATAGAGATTACAAAAACGAACCATACTTAGTATGTTTACTCGTTTAGGAAACTGAATCGAGTTTTAATGATCAAATCAATAATATAATCATTAAATTTCGTTCTTGATCAAGGGGTTATGTATATGGAAATGTATTTTAGTAATATTAGTTTTCTTGGACCTTAATTCACTCGATTAATGCTTAAAATAAGTGATTCAGATGCTAAAAACGAACTAGGAAAGAAAATAAGTTAAACGAACTGTGTAGACACCTCAAGATGCCGCGTGGTGGGCTAGCTGCCTCCCATCATGTGGTGCTCCGGCCACCATGAGTGTAAGTTTGATTTTTGACGATTTAGGCCCTTGAAGTTTATGTATTGATCAATTTTTGAACTTGTTATGATATAAATAAGGATTTAAACATCCTCTAAAGTGTAGGGGCCTAAAGTGAACACGAGGGAATTTAAATAGTTATAATTATTTGATTTTTGATTAATAATAAAGATCTAAAATTATTTTCGAGTCGGGCTAATCATAAATGAATACGGGTTTGGAAAATCCGAGATGTTACAAAGTTGGTGTTGACATTGGTCGTGCTAGCATTGCCAGCGGTGACAATGGACTGTTGCCAATGACTTTGGCTAAGATCGTTGGCGCAAAGAGGTGATGGTTGTGGTGGAAACGACATTAGTAGCGAATGTGTATGCTATGGTGGAAGGGCAACAAGAAAAAGCTCAAGGTTCCATTGGCTTTGATTGAACCCCTTCACAACTTATAAGAAATGTTGAATTTCGTTACATGGCAAAATTTAGGTGAAGAGGTAGGTCCCAGCAGAACCCAGTTGGACCCGCAAGACTCACCTTAAAGAGGGACGTCTGCGCAAAGACCAACTGAATCCGCAGGACCCACCATGCTCAGAGAGATGACGTCCTTACGCGCAGTACGCAAGCTGTTCCCGCAGGAAAAGCCTCCCAATGGTGACGTGCCCCGCCTGTTCCCGCAGCTGCGGATACTAGCCATCAGGGAAGGCTACCCGCACTAACAACAAGGCTACACGCACAAGGCACTAACTCAAATAATTCAGTAATGTCACCTGAAGAAGGAGCAAGCCGGGAATACTCCCGCCCAAAGCCGGGAATACTCCCGCCCAAATGAGCCAGTCCGTACGCTACTGGAGGATCTTTTATACTATACATGCCAAGGTATGGACAAAAGATCTGACCAAAGCAGCGACAGCTCACTGACAACAGTACGACGAGGAGCACGCTCCAGTACCTAATGTCACTATCAGCCGCTGCCTACTCACCAACCCCTGTCGTGGCACGTACATAGCCTGCAGTTGGTGGAAAAGGAATAGTACACAGCCGGCCATGTCACTATCAGCCGCTGCCTACCCACCAACCACCAGCATGGCACGTGCGTAGCCCACAGTTGGTAGAAAAGGAATATTATACAGCTGGCTGTACCTGCTTGAAAACCTACCTTCGGCTATAAATACTCCAACACCTTGGAACGGTATCATTATCTTATATCTCCATATATTATCTGATATCTGCTCTAGCAATTTCTCTTAATATACACTTATATTCTAGAGCAATCTAGTCTGATTCTCACGCCGGAGGGTGGTCACAAGGAGGTACCCCCCCCTTCTCAGTGACGAGCTCACGGTGTCTGTTTTGCAGGTCATCAGAAGAATAACCATCTTTGCAGGACCTAACCCTCGTGGGAAACATCTACATGACCCTAAGATTATCCGTAATCTGCCGGGGTCACTTAGTGTTTCTTCATTGGCGCCATCCGTGCATAAAAGCTAGAACTAATTCTTTTTCAGTTTTTTCAAAACTTCTAGAAAGATGGTTAAGGTTACTCCGTTGCCAAGGCCAACGAGTGACCAAGAAACTCCGGTAACCACAACCCCAGCTACTGGGGGGAACACCGGCGAGTACACAAATTTTACGAACACCACCCCGGTTACCCAAGCCGGGGCAAGTGTAGTAAATTTTACGAACACTACCCCGGTTACCCAAGCCGGGGCAAGTGCAGTAAACAATCCTCCCCTGAGATTCATTGATACCCAGGTGGAAAGACGACAGACGAAGCTCCCCCGCCAAACACTTGATCAAGTTAAAGCGTGGGCGGAAGCACGTTAGAAGGAATTCCAAGCTGAGTTGGATGAACGCTTACGTTCACTCCAACAGGCTGACGAATTCGGAAGCACTCGACCACAGCTCAACATGAGCAATGAGTGCGAGTACTGGGACGATGATTCGGAGGAGTCCGACAGCGACGCAAACCCTCGCCATAGGGCGAAAGGGAAGTGTAAGGGAACAGACTTCCAACCAAGAAGGAATTTTGGAGAAACCTTCAAACAAAGGAACGCGGGGGGAAACCCACGTGACTTCTCCAAAACCTTTAGACCGACTGTTGCAAATGCGGGAACGTCTAAGTTTGCAAGGGACATTGCGGAAGCAATCGCCCCGAAGAGTACTAAACAGATGTCCAACATCGGCACTTATGATGGTATATCTGACCCAGACGATCATTTGAACAGGTTCATAGCGGGGGCAACCGTCAGCAATTGGACGGAACCCACGTGGTGTTATATGTTCCAAATGACGCTTGTTGGGGCAGCCAGAGCGTGGTTCGACCGTCTACCGGTCCACCACATCTATGATTGTGCTGACTTCCAGCAAAAGTTCAGCCAACACTTCAGTCAACAAAGAAAGTATACCGAAGAGCAATGGACGATCCTCAACTGCATCCAAGAAGAAGATGAGTCTTTACTAGACTTCATCACGCGCTTCAATTCAAAGAAACTGAGTCTGGGCACCATAAGTGAAGATCTTGTTCGCGCAGCTTTCATCCAAGGCGCCGAATACCCAGAGCTTATTTGCACATTGACGGGTAAAGACGGCATGCCATCCACATGGGATGCCATCATGACAGCAGCTAAACGCTTCGCGGAAACGAAAAAGCAACTGGGTAGAGATCTTCCCCAGAGCATAAACCTCTACACTCAGAAAATAAGAGAAAACAACGTCCTTACCGCCCGACTAAACAAAAAGAGGAAGCTAGGCATTTGGCAGTCAAGGGTAAACTTTGACACCTCATCCGGCTCACACCCTCGGTTAGGCGGAAGGGATAACATGCAGTTGTCGAACCGGAACTCCAGATGGACGCCACTCACCAAAAGCGTCACCGAGATATTCGCCACCGAGAGGCTCCCATGGCCAGAGGCTCTAATTATCCGACAGCGTCCAAACGCTGATCAAAGCAAATCCTGTGACTTCCACAGGACAAAAGGCCACACCACCGAGGAATGCTTAGACTTGAAGGACGTCATCGAAGCATTTGTCAGAGATGGGAAACTCACGCACCTCGTGGCGCAATGAACGCTGAGCAGGCTAATGCGTGTAGAACCCCAGTTGGGGAAAACACGAATGAAACTGCAGCTTCAATGTTGGAGACTACATGCTGCGTAAACAACGAGATTCCGAACCAGGTGCATATCAGCTCGAAAGGCTCGATGACATCCCCATCCCAAGAACATGGAAGGGAGCTCAATTACACAGGTTGCATGTAGATCAATTCCAAACTTGTAGAGAAAAGGCCCAGAGCCACTTCTGATGGAAATGATTCTCCTTATTACATTGACGCTGATGGTCTTACATTTATACTTATGAACTTTCCACACTGATATGCCGGTATTCACCGCATAAGTGGGGAAGTTAGTCGTTGCGTGTGGACGGCGGCAAAACCCGCATAAACACAAAACGGAAAAAATTTCTAAGAGATGAGGACAACCTTCACGCAGGTCAGTTATAGGTAAAGTTTGGTCATCCCACTAAATGAAAGTGACGGTCCTACCCGCACAATCATGATAGAGGAAACTGAACACTAACCTATTGACAACCACGCGTCGAACGGTTAACTTATTCAAAACACTTGGAAAATTGCTAAGTTCAACTAAAGTATGCACGAGCAAATCATATATTGTTTATGAGGCAAAACAAGTGCCAAATTAAATTATAATATGCATGAGCAAGTCATATAACGTTTATAAAGCAAGTCATCCAGTGAAAGTGGCGGTCGTACCCGCACAAACATTTATATTTCATAAAAAAATTCAAACATTACAAGAATGGCCGGGTATCTACCCGCCTACCGAAATATAAATCTATCCTAACGGTGGGAAGGGATCTCAAGGTTCAAACGTCAGGACCACTCCCTCCAAACCCACTTGTACCCGCACCATCAGTTGGCTGTGGCGGTTCAAGAAAAGTCTTGAGAATGGTTAGCCCATCATCAGCAGCAGCAATTTCGTTCACCTTCTCCACCACCGGATGCGGGAAGGTAGCATACTGGTTCACTGCTTGGTCATAGGCAGCTTCAGTGTCCACGTCATAAAGAGGGAAGTTGGAAGGCGGGATGCCCTTCTCAACAAACCCCAGACCAAGCAAGAAACCAGCCTTTTCCCCATCCTCATGAGAAGCGTTGAGGGCTGTGCTCATGGCATCGTCATAAGATGTGTTCATGAAGATCCGATGCACAACATACAAAAAAAAAATATACGTATCAAAAACTTTTCTAAGTATAAAGAAAAGTGTAAAGACATTATGAAGCTACGCATACCTGCGACAACGCTTCTCGTAAAAGCCATTCCTTGGTGATCAGAGCTTCCTGGAGGGCAGCTTGAGCTTGGTTGCGGGCGCGTTCGGCTTCATTTTTGTTAAGGTTGGCAAGCAACACTTTCTTAGCAGCAGCCTCTTCAACGCCCTTCAGCTTACGCTCAGTATGATCAAGCATACCCCTCTGGTCCAAGATCTCTTGAAGCTTCTTGGCGTCTTCCATGTCCAAGGCATCATGAGCCTGTTGGAGCCTCTCTAGTTTGGCTTTAAGCTCCTCATTCTCGGCGCGCAGAGGCTCAGCAATGGCTTCAGCTTTGGTGGCCCCCTCGGTCGCGTTCCACGCAGTTTCTTTAGCCAACCTACGCTGTTCGTTAACAGCTTGGGTAGCTTTGGAACGGGCCTCGAGCCGGACCTGAACTTCAACCTCGAGGGCCTTGAAGGCCTTTTCCTTCTCCGCAGCAACGGCGGAAAGTCTCCTGTTCTCCTCCCGGATAGCCCGCGCCTGAGCCACTTCCTGGCTACGCGCCGTCTTTAACTTGTCGTTTTCACGACAAAGCAACTCGACGCGCGGCTGCATCCGGGCAAGGAGAATCCGAAGCTCGTTCGTCAGCCTACCCTCCTGGTAGCTAGACATAGCTTCCCCCAACGCACCACTTGGGGCGGCGTGACGCGCCCACTCGACGCAGTCCACAGCCGTCCGAAGGGTTGTTCCTCGGGGGATGTTCCACCGTGGAACATACACCTCATTGGAATCCGACACTGTAAAAACAAAAAACAGTTAGAAAAAAAAAAGGCCAAAATAACCCTACGCACCTGTAGGGTCGACAACAGGCCGATAGCCGCCAAACCCATCACCCGAACCTAAGGGATATCCATCCAAGAGGTCAGGCAGATGGGAAGGAGGCAGAGATTGGCTAGAAGCCCCAATCCTGAACATACCTGATGAACCGGCCGGGGACGAGGTAGTCGCCGGTGCCGGAGGCACGGTTGAAGCCGCCGCGGTAGAGACCATCGGAGGTGAACTCACTGGAGGTGAACTTACAACCGTGGCCGCCGCTGCGTAGGAGCCCGCAGAAACAATCACCACCGGCTCAGTGAAGGATGCAGTGAATATGGCACTGACAGCCGGCGGAGAGGACGTTACAGTTGGAACAGTTGCCTCAACGGGATGAGCAACTGAACCAATGCTGCAAACAGGCGCAGCTGCCTGGGTCATCGCCTCGGGTAGGTTGACCCAACCTACCGTCGTGGGTCCAGAACTGCTCCTTCCCGCATCACTTTGGAATGCGGTTACATCCACGCCTGCATGAAGACAAGATATTAAAAACAATGGCGAAAAGAATTGCGGGTAAGATAAATAAAAAGTACTTACGAGTTTTCTTAATCTTGAAGGTTCTGACGGGCGGGGACGAACCCGATGGAACTAGCCTCTTCACGCCAGTCACCGTCGTAGAACTTGGTCGCGCGGAGGTGGCAGCTGTCTCAACCTCCGAGACAGTTGTCTCACCACTACAAGGGTTCCCCGCCGCCTCCTCACTTTCGGTCTCCGAGTCAGACCGGTTCCCCTGATCGGCAGTGGAGGCAACCTTCGCCTTGCCCTTCACGCCGGCAACTTTCTTCTTCCTCACGAAGAAAGGACCGTCTGCGGATTCCTCATCAGAAGATGTCAAAATTAGAGAAACTCCAGCAGAGGTTTGAGCATGAAGAGGGCGAGGGTTAATGAAACCCTTACCTGGCCGCGTGGCACTCAGAATTTCGTGGCCTGGCGGGTAGACCTCCACAAACCGATCCGCCGTTTGCTCCAAGATGGGCAACTCGTTCTCGTCGAGAGCACGAGTACCCAACCGAGCGGGACCACCGCTCTCTCGCGGTTGCAGAAGCGACTGCAAATTGTTCCCCTCTGAAAATAAACAGAAAAGCAGTTAGAAGAAAAACCCTAAATCAGCAAAAAGAGATGGAGCATACCATAGGGAATAGAATTCGAACCGTATTCAAGAACGATGGGAATCTGTGGCGCCTCTGCCCCAGCATCCTCCCATACCCGGCTCATCCCAAGCATCACCATCCCAGACTCCGCAAAGCGATAAACCGGAGTCTGGATCCGGGAGATCTTGGTAAACCATTCCGCCTCCTGGTAGTTGGAGGCGTGAAGGTTCGGGAGTGCTCTCCCGTTCTTGATTGTCATCGCTATGGGGACGACACGGGCAGAGATATAGAAGAACTCCCGCTTCCAAGACCGAAGACTGCGCTCGGTAGCACAGATCTTCAAACCCTTGATCCGAGTAATCAGGGTATACCAGCCCTGGATGCACCTCCAGGAGTAGAAGGTCATCAGGCGGTCGACGCGAGGCTCAACGCCCAGAATGTGGCACACCCATTCAAAGTGGGGAACCTTTGCGATCGCCATCGGGTGAACCTCCGTCAAATGTACACCGTGTTTCTCCAGAACAGGGTACACAAACTTCGTCAATGGGAACCTGAGATTCCCATAGATAAAGAATGCAGCATACACCCCTATCTTGCCCTTGGGGGCATCGTACACCGTCTGGTGAGGCTCAGGAAACTCAGGCTCGAAAGGCTCGAGCATGAACTTCTTGACGATGTAGTGATACAGGTCGACGGAAGGAGCACACTGGCACTCGCCAGCAGTACTCTTATCGTCCTTGTCAGACGCTGACATCGGGTTCTCCGTGTACATGTCAGACTCCTCGGCAGTAGCCTCAGGATCATGAGTAGAAGACATCTTG
The DNA here is from genome assembly GCF_021521415.1 of Bidens hawaiensis. Classification (NCBI taxonomy): domain Eukaryota; kingdom Viridiplantae; phylum Streptophyta; class Magnoliopsida; order Asterales; family Asteraceae; genus Bidens; species Bidens hawaiensis. Next base: position 17,792 of record NW_027506659.1, read on the forward strand.
GAGGTATGAAAGAACGATTTCAGGAGAATGCTCGACGGAAAAGTTAGAGTATTCGCCGGAAATCGCTTAGAAGAAGAAGTGAAACTGAGTTGAGATGCATCCTCTCCTCCCTTTATATACTCATCGCAATGAATGCGATGAATTTAATGCGGAGGAGAGAGGAAAGCGCAGGTGCAATGAAACTATGACACGTGGAAAGAGCACGCTGGCAACAGCAGTTGACAGAACGCGTGCCGTAAACTTCGCGCCCACGCGCCCGAAAACTCGCGCCCACGCGCCTGAAAAAGCGTCTGGAATGACCATATACTGTCACGTCGCCATAACTTCATGCACGTCCTGAAACTGTCAGAAGAAACCGTCACACCACGCTGACGTCCCTTCAACTGTTGGACTGTTCTTATCCTTTCACCAACTCTTCGAATTTCAAAAAGATTCAAAAATAAGAGGGAATACACCGCTTACCTTGGCAAACAAGTAACTATAAGACGAGTGCGGGTACAGTGTCAAGGCAAAACCCTTCACATACTTAGCACCCGCAGGGAATTAAAGCCAAGAATACCTTGGCAACCAAGTAACTATAAGACGGGTGCGGGTACAGTGTCAAGGCAAAACCCTTCACATACTTAGCACCCGCAGGGAATTGAAGCCAAGAATACCTTGGCAACCAAGTAACTATAAGACGGGTGCGGGTACAATGTCAAGGCAAAACCCTTCACATACTTAGCACCCGCAGGGAATTGAAGCCAACAATACCTTGGAAGTAAAGTAACTATAAGACGAGTGCGGGTACAGTGTCAAGGCGAAACCCTTCACATACTTAGCACTCGCAGGGAATTGAAACCAAGAAGGATCTTCTGGGCCATGCTTGTGGAAAGGGATATAACATCCCCGCATAGCGGGAACATTGAGAACTAGATTGTTTGATGCTCCAAGATAGAATTGGTTGTTTAAACATAATTGATCACTATGTCTAAAACTACCAAAACCTCGTGGAGAACCTATACAACTGAAACTCAACGCTCCTGACTTGCGAGGAGGTTACACACCTACCCGCATCATACCCAAAAATCAAGCAGAAAAGTGGGAAATTCTGCGTGACATTAGGAAACCCGCGGGAAGAATCCCCACGGAGAACCTTAAAACTAAACCCTTTTCGAAACCCCTTGCTTAAGTCCAAAAGTTCACCTCACTTATTAACAATTCATGAGAAGAACATTGGACTGGGGGGACTTGAAGAGGTAGGTCCCAGCAGAACCCAGTTGGACCCGCAAGACTCACCTTAAAGAGGGACGTCTGTGCAGTTGGACCCACAAGACTCACCTTAAAGAGGGACGTCTGCGCAAAGACCAACTGGATCCGCAGGACCCACCATGCTCAGAGAGATGACGTCCTTACGCGCAGTACGCAAGCTGTTCCCGCAGGAAAAGCCTCCCAATGGTGACGTACCCCGCCTGTTCCCGCAACTACGGATACTAGCCATCAGGGAAGGCTACCCGCACTAACAGCAAGGCTACACGCACAAGGCACTAACTCAAATAATTCAGTAATGTCACCTGAAGAAGGAGCAAGCCGGGAATACTCCCCCCCCAAAGCCGGGAATACTCCCGCCCAAATGAGCCAGTCCGTACGCTACTGGAGGATCTTTTGTACTATACCTGCCAAGGTATGGACAAAAGATCTGACCAAAGCAGCGACAGCTCACTGACAACAGTACGACGAGGAGCACGCTCCAGTACCTAATGTTACTATCAGCCGCTGCCTACTCACCAACCCCTGTCGTGGCACGTACATAGCCTGCAGTTGATGGAAAAGGAATAGTACACAGCCGGCCATGTCACTATCAGCCGCTGCCTACCCACCAACCACCAGCATGGCACGTGCGTAGCCCACAGTTGGTAGAAAAGGAATATTATACAGCTGGCTGTACCTGCTTGAAAACCTACATTCGGCTATAAATACTCCAACACCTTGGAACAGTATCATTATCTTATATCTCCATATATTATCTGATATCTGCTCTAGCAATTTCTCTTAATATACACTTATATTCAAGAGCAATCTAGTCTGATTCTCACGCCGGAGGGTGGTCACAAGGAGGTACCCCCCCTTCTCAGTGACGAGCTCACGATGTCTGTTTTGTAGGTCATCAGAAGAATAACCATCTTTGCCGGACCTAACCCTCGTGGGAAACATCTACTTGACCCTAAGATTATCCGTAATCTGCCGGGGTCACTTAGTGTTTCTTCATTAGGTAAATTCATTTAAGTTATAATCAAATGTTTAACAAAAAATGTAATATTTGAAATTCAGATTACGAGTCTATAAGATTATGTGATTCACGTACGCTGAGAAATGGAATTTAGATTTTAGTTTTGTTGTATTCAACAAACTATTTGCACCTTTAGTTTCTTATTAGAATATTAAATTAACATTTGACCTAATAAATGAAAGGATGTTGATGTTATGTGGTTTCAACAATTGTGTGATCATGAGAAAACCATTAGTGACGAGATTTTTAGCCAACCTCATCTCATTCATTCAGATTGGAACTAACATCATGTTATCTAGTGAAACTCACCCATCCCAAAAGAATAACCATCATTTCTTATTTTCATCTTTATATATGCTTTGCCCGTCATTCTACATGTAGGACGTTTAAACAATAATGTATAGACCAATGCTGTTTACGAAAGCAAACTTGTATGAAACGAGATATGGGAATTTGAAGCTTGAAGTGGATCATTCTAATAGCAAGAATAGAAGCAATACTCCAAGACCAATCACTACAAACACATTTGATGATAGTGAATGTGAACAACCATATGAATGGAAAGGATTTATTCATAATTGGATAGAAATTGCATCAAGAAGATATTTCAAGTATAGTGTAGAAAAAAATAAGAACAAATATTAAATGAAAAGAAAAAACTCTAAATAGAAGTCACTAAGTGAACAACACAACTTTAAGGTCATAACAAATCTTGTTAAAAGAATAAGCACATCATGCGTTTCATAAGAACATGATCATTATGTCACGAAATCTTAATTAAACACCAGCACTTGAGTTCTTGAGCTTGAGTGTTCTCCAAGTACATATAAGTATATAACCTATTAAAACAATCAATTCAAATGACTCTTTAGAAAATAAATATTTACAATTGAATGGTACTAACATGAATGACGATGTACCCGAAAGATTGTTGCTGATCCTGAATTTTTTTCATAAGATGCAAAAATTTTCGTAGGTCGGTTGTCTATTATTACATATTGACTTTTTTTTCGTTCTCGTAGCTTTGGGTCAAAAATTAAAAAGAGCATTACGATGAATAATTCCTCTGAAATCCGTCGATGCTATGGGAATGATTTATGATGAGCTTATCACTATTTCTTTTAGGCAAATGCCGGTGAGGAGACGAGTAGGAGACTACATAGGGAGTCCTCCATCAGTTACGTAATCTTTATACAGCAAACCGATTTACATATTGACATTTCACCATTGGTTGTTTAAACAATCTAAAAATGGTACGTAACCTCATGTATTTCAAATGTAGCCAATCCATGTATTTCAATCCTTGATGTTGTATTTCAATATTTTGCTTGTTATTGCCGATAGAAATGTAATTGGAAAAATTACAGTCAAAATTTCATGACGCATCATATAAATTTAAAGAAATTCATAGGTTATGGGTGACATGTTGGGACCACTTACCTCCATCGTTGTTTACACATATGGCTTATGATAATCATCCCCAATAAACGATAATTCCATCGCCAAAAAAGTCTATTTCGGATGATCAAAGCCGCCGCAAACGTCGTTTATCTCAAGTCCACCATTAAAGTTCTTAGGCCAAAAAATCCACTCGAAAAGAAAAATTTGGGCGCTACAATTATCATTTAACCCATAATCTGACTTTATTATATGGTCAGATACTTATTTAGTTAGTAGAACATGACACCAGAAATCAGACAAACAATCAAAATTTGAGATTAAAAATCGAACAAACTTAGGGATAGATTAAACAGTGTTGGTCAACAAGGACCAGTACAATTCAAAGGGCCCATGTGCAAGTTGGGGATACTTTCAGAATTAGGGTGCATGCATCCTCCTAACATCATTTATGCATCAAACTTCATACCCCACTTGCCAATATTTAAGGATCATTGCAATTTCTACAAATTGGTAAGTGATTCTTTATCTCATCCTATATTTAAACACACCAAAATTGATTTTTAAACCCCATATTTTAAATTAAGAAATGATGTATGTTGGATTATTCATGATATTCACATTGACATTAATTGTGCCAAGATTCTTTAATCCAATAGATATTTTGTTTGTTTCTGATTTAAGCCAGGCTCCTCAGTTCATTTGGTTCTTAACTAATAAAATAATATTAATTTGGAAGATTTGGTGATTCTTTTGTTCTAGATTTAATGTTTACATTTTACTCAGCCAAGAAACATCATATTTTTTGCCAGATATTTGGGAATATATTATGGATGTAATATTTGATTTAGTTTGGTTTCAAGCAATTTTGAGATGACAAAAGTGATTCTCCAGTCCTTGTAAAACAATATGTTATATTAATAACACTTTTGTGTGGCTTTTGTTATAAAGGTTTGTAGAGTTATGTACTAAGTATAGGGATAACGAGTCATTGTTAATTAAAAAATGTATATTAATTAATACTTTTTAAAACCAAAGTATAACATATATGAAATACATATTAAATAAAAATAAAAATACCATAATACCATGATCTTCAATGATGTCCTTAGGGTATATTCGGCCCACAAACTGAACGAATTAAAACGTTAAGGTTGGCTGAGGATTCGTTTTCAACATGACCCCTTAAAATAGCTCGCATGTCTCCTCTAAGACAAACACAAATATCTCTTATGTACACCATGCGAAGCAATAGTTGTACTTTATTTTTGAAAGACAAATTTTTATATAATTTCACTTGGGTTAGAATTTCCACTATGGTTAGAAATTCCTAACAAGTGACGAGACAAAACAAAATTAGATACTAAGTAACGTGTTTTTTAGCCACGCCACCCAATTCACATGTAGCTTAACATTACATGACGAGAACCACAAGAAAGAAACCAATACAATGAAGCAGTAGTTTTACTATAGGATTTGAACTCTCAAGTCTGATACACCTATGCGCTTTTTGGTATGAGTTTCTTAAAGCAGATCATACGTCTTCTTAACCTTATATTAAAACATAGATGGCCATGTCATATATATTTTCAATTTGATAAAATAAAAATAAATAATTTATAAATTTATTTTAGAAGTGAGTGTATTAAAAAATGATGAGATAAAAAATGTAAGGGTGATCTGTTGTAACATGCAAAAGTTCTCATTTCTTGAATACTTCAAGGATACGATCTTCACCTGATTATATTTACAACAACTTATAACACATGGTCAATATAGTCCCATTTGCATCTTTCTTTCTTTTTTAAGGATTATGTACAAGATACGTTGTTGTTGGTTTCCTCTAAGGGATAACACATTCTCTTGATATGTGTGTTCATGTTGGATGTCCGAAGACGTTCAGAAACTAAAGTGTTCAACTTTAAGGTACAATGAGATCCAGCATTAATGAAGATAACATGCATGTAATCAAACATTGATCATGTCTAACTATATATTAATACTCACCATTAATCATGATTTGATCAGTGATTATTATTTGATTATATACTCTCCTTCCCTCACTAGAAGACGTTGTAAATATTACATAAAGGGGAAAGTGAATACGGTGCTGTCACACACCTAAGCTTACACGCAAAACCCCTTAAAACTACGTCGTTTTGATTAAAAACCTTTAAATTAAACCTAAAACACTTTTTATACTCCTCCATTTATTTGACTAACGTTTCTCCTTATTTACAATCCACCCAAGTTCAGACTGTTTTGCCGTCAAGCTTTTACACCCTAATTTGATTACCAATCATAATTTAATTTTCAATATTTTTGGGCAATGCTCCTAAAATAATGGTTTGTAGATTAATGAATTATATGTGTATTTTTTTTCAGTTTTCAATATTTTTGGCTACTGCCACTACAATAATGGCTTGCAGATTTTTAAAGTAATCGTTTTCTTTTCTCTCGAATTTTATGTTTACTAATCATTTCTCCTTATTCAGTCACAATTAAAATCTAAGGAGGAGATATCTGATTAAACTTTCAAATCGATGGAGGGTAAAAATAGTGATGAATAGTGATGGAGTGTAAAAATAGTATGTTTTAGTTTTTAATTTTAAAGGTTTTTAATTAAAACGACTTAGTTTTAAGAGGTTTTGCGTGTAAGCTTAGGTGTGTGACAGCACCGTATTCACTTTTCCCTTACATAAAATATATATCCATATATAATAATACTAGTAGTTATATAACAATAATACCTTTCTATTTATAAATTTGTTTTGTTTTCTAGCATCAACCGATGTTGTAAAACTCGTTTTAGGTGGCTAAGTAATTGCTAAGGTAGCATGCCAAGACGATTTCCTTTAACTACACCAAATTACTTAGAATTGATCAAAGATAGTTAGTTAACTCGGCTAAATTGACTTAAAAAAATAATGCATAATTTCTATGTCTATAATATTAGAGTAACAAATATAAAATTTTTTTTCATGATTGAATATCAAATTTTGAAATACTCTAGTAGCTGAGCATGTATCTTTTTAATTTATATTGATAATAATGTATGTTTTATAAATATTAACAAACTTGTGATATTTGACACATATATAGTTATTGAAAATTATTATTTTTAATAATATTCAAGTCGCAACTCTTCAGTCGGCAGACCTGGGATCGGAGTGCCTAACGACTTTTTCATTCATTGCATCGACAGCAAAACCGTCAATACTCGTTCTTGGTCCTTGGTTATTTTCCTACCAAGAAAGTAGCTTCCGATGATTGTTGTGAGTAGTGATGGATTCAGGAATTTTTTTTATAAGGTGGTGTATTAATTTTAGATGCTTCAATTTCACGGAGTCGGATAAAAAATTCCGGGTCGGTTCGATGGTTCAGGCAAAGTTCATTACATAATAAAATACCACTAAAAATAATAAAAAAAGACTCCGTCATTATAAATTAAAAAAAAACATAATATAAATACAATGAGAGAGAGCGGCGTCTATAACTTTGTATAATTGTACCCCTAAACTTTTTTTAATGCTGCCTTTTAGTTTGTATAATTGTAACAATTTTGTTTTATAAAGCCATAAACCTAAAAGGTAGCATTAAAAAAAGTTTAGGGAGATGAGAATCAAACCTATGATCTTTAGATAACAAAACCGGTGTCTTATCTACTAGACCAGCCACTTTTAATGTAATTAGGGTGGTTAAGGTTGTTCACTCTTTTATTTTATATATACCAATACACTATCACTTTGAAACTTGGGTGATTCCGAGGAACCACCCGTCTCTTCACTAGATCCGCCCATGGTTGTGAGATTCATCCGACAAAGATTGCAGGGTGTTGGCACAATGAAATAGAATAATGTTAAGACCAAAAACTAGTAGCAAATTAACTTACATTTGACTAAAGTTTACGTTAGCTAAATGTTTGGGGGGTCTTCATTCTAGCACGGACATAGTACTATGTGCATCCAACTTGTACTTTGTGGGTTCTGGCAGCAACTTTCATGTCCAACTTGTATTTTGAGGGTTCTGGACCTCTGGCAGCATCCACATTGAAACAATGGTATTGGATTTATAATTAAAATTTAATATTATTTTAAAAGTTAAATAAGCTGTGAGAGAAATTAATTATTAATGCTACGAGAGGAGATCGAGAGTGCTCATCCAGGAAACGTGAAAGCTAATCTAAACACATAATACGACTTCAAACAAAATAGAATGCGGAAATGACAATTTTAGGTTCTCTAAAACTAACCTGTTTAAAGAAAATTCGTCTTTTGGGTTTAGAACTTTTTTTCTTCTTTTTATCTTTTTTTCATTTCTGAACACTAGAACTTTTTAATATTGGGTTCACCTTCACCTACTCAACCTATTTAATAAAGATCTTTTTAATTTGGATTCTATTAAAATTAAATGGATCAGCCAGTCAACCTGCTTAAAAGTTAAAACTCTATTCGTGTTTATAACCGATGGCTAGTCAACATGTTTACAACTTTATTATAGCTAGTTTGCAACTTCATCATAACTCATACAAACCAACCAAGTAATATTGGCTAGGTAATCCCTATGGCCCCGTTACTAATCTAGATAATTGGCTTAAACAACCATGTTAGGTTATATGTAAATTTTTGTGTATCCATCTCAGGTTGAAGTCTAAATAAATATGCGTGGCTTTTGATTTACGAATTTAACCAGTTAAAAATGTCCCTCCTCTCAGAATGTTAATAATGAAAATAAAATTAAAACCGTCTTAACAAACTTTATAAAAATCACAAACAAAAACGAAATACATCACTTTTTTTTCACTAAAACAACAAACACAATATATCAGTTTCATTCTTATTCTCTTTTATTAAAACATTAAAATAAACACACAACAGCAGTAACACTACCAACTATTTTTTTTTAACAACTAATTTATACCCTTCTACTTGTAAACCTACATCTTATGTTAGGCCGGGGGTGTGCGAGCCACACCATAGGCCGGGATACGTAATTTTTTGGGGCCAAACTTTTTTATGTCTCTCTCTCTCTCTCTCTCTCTCTCTATATATATATATATATATATATATATATATATATATATATATATCGATGAAAGATCCTGAATCAAACGACGTTGTCAATTGGTCGATTTGGTAATTAATTATGGTGTTTAAAGCTCATCGGAAAAATATGTCGGAAAGTCAGCAGGCATAGAAATGACGATGACTCAAAATCAGGTTTTAAGTAACGTCAAAACAACCCATCTATATCTATATATATATTAAAAAAATTCATTTTCCTTCATTTTTATTGATCCATTACCATAATTTCCTAAAATACCAAGTCATCTTAGAATTTCTTGATAATAAAATAAATCAAAAATAAATTAAATTGCATATAATTACCATGATATCAATTTGTCCGTTTCATTTTTCAACACCTTCATTTTTGTTCAATTCTCTTGTTGTTACAAACACAAAATCCACCATTTCTACAAACATCAAATGATCATCTAAGATTTCATACAATCTATGTGATAATTGATTGTAACCCAATTCACAGTCGATCTCTTTTCATCAACTATTCATGATCGATTTCGGTATGGTCTCCTTATTATTATTATTATTTTATTTTCATTCATGGGTTATTCACCTCTACTTTAATCTCTCGCACCCTTTGTTGATGTTTATGTCATCGTCGGTATCTTGCTTCTAGGGCTTCATTATTTGATTTTATATGAATTGGGTTTTATTTATTTTTTTATGATTTTTTTGCTTTGTGTTTTTTACACTGTGTTTTTCATATAGTGTTTTCCATTGTGTTTTTTCGAACTTTTCCGGCGAGGTGGTGGCGGTGGGTGACGGTTGTGGTGGTGGTGGGCGGTGGGGTGGTGGTGGTTGTAGGATATAAGTGAAGATGTAAGTGGGTTTTTTAAATGAATGTAAGTGGGTTTTGAGATTAAAGTAAGTAGGTTTTGATATTTAAGTGATGACTAAATATCCTTCTTCCTAGCCTTCTTAGGAAAATCAAACTTCTTATTTGAACCTAACACTATATATATTTGGCTAATCATTTTAATTATGTCAAATAAATGGCTCAAAACGGGTCATTTGTGTAAAAAAAATATCGGTTTAGTTCGGGTCAAAACGAGCCATTTTAAAAAATTATTTGTTTGGTTCGTCTCAAAACGGGCCACTTTATAATGGTATCACTTCTGTAGCACTGTTTGATCTAGCCAAAAATAAAAGTAGCATTGTCAACACCCTGATAATTTATAAAATTATTATAATATTCATTATGTATATGCTTTGTGTTCTTTTAGGAGATAACAAGTAGCATACACTACAGCCAAAATGTCAACACCCTTTATAATCAAGCATAAACATGTTTATATTAACATTACTAATTGTAGTTATCAACTATAAGGTGTGATGTTTATAACAAATTTTTAATTCATGCTGGTTAAATATGTGGTCCATTGAGCCTTAGTTAATTTTTCTTATCAAACGTCTCTTTGATTTCCTGGTTGAATATGAATATGAACTCATGGTAGACACATGCCTTGCTTTACGCTTACTACACACTTATTAGTTTATGAATTTTAAATTTTTAACTTTTAATTGTGTTTATAAACATTGTACTTCGTATCTTATTTTGGTTTATCTTTATTTCTGACAATAATTTCCTTTTATACCAGTATTATTTACAAATAAATATCATGTTGTCGTCCTAGAAAACATATTACAAATTACAATATAATATAAAATTATATATGTTTGTTAGACGATTTCTATACGTTCACCCGTGTCGTGCACGGGTTAATAATCTAGTGTACTTTATTTTCATAATTAAATAAATTATTTACACACTCAACCCTTTTATTTTGTTTTAATTATACTTCGCCCTTAACTTAATAACTTTTCTTTCAATATACCATTTCGGCATTTTTGTAGTACTTTATACAGTTTAAAACAATGAAGTTTATATTAAAACAACTTTATTAATTCTCATAAATTCAATATTAATAGCTCGTATAAGCATTATATTTAGGGTTCAAAAATTGGGGTATTACATTAATACCATATTTTTGTTATGTTTATTGTTATCACATTAATTGTCGTTTATAAATATTAGCTTATATTTTTCGCTATTCGTTAAGGTCTATGGGCCTTTTTATTTCGTCTCATCCAAAGTATTTAAATTTTCAGAGATAGCTCCTTTTATTATAATACTAAGGTTGTATACCGTCAAGGGTCCATACCATGTGGGCATGATGACACCATCCACACAGCGTCAGGATAATCATCAAGTGACGCAATGGGTTTAGGCGCCACCCCAATAATGACGACATTCTCCTTTCTTTCTTCTTCTTTTTTTTTAATTCACACAACCAATCACAAACTACTATTATTATTTTTTTTCTCTTTAATTGTTTAATTACTATTTTAATAGAGATAGTGGCTACTTAATCCATAACATTTACTTTAATAGGATGACTAGTTATATATAATAATGACGTGACATGATAATTTACTCTTACCAGTTTTTCCATAACATATTATCTAACTATAACCTTGGTAACATCTTATCTATCAACACACTTTAATGTGACTACGATCTCTTTGATAATACAAGTAGTACTCTTTTGAAAATGAACCATTTTTTATTCCAAGAATATAAAAGATTAAATGAACGATGGAGACAGCCCAAGCCACCAAGTGTGATAAGCAAAGTGTATGTTTTCAGACTGTTTTTCCCATCTGGATAAGTATTAAAAACACATTAATCATTACAGAAAACATGACCAATAAACGAATAGATATTAGAAGCAACAAAAAATATATTGTTGAAATTAAGATACCCGTGAGTGGGATCGGGAGAATCAGATTGAGAATGGGTACGCAAAAAGAGACTTCCAACTTGCCCTCGTGTTATTAATGCTCGTGTGTCTACGATAGATAAATAAATAAATAATATATAACTTCTTGTAAAATAACGAAAAGTTTAGTTTAATATATATGGGTTATTTAATACTTAGTAAAATTTCATAAAAGAAGAATATTTTCATAACCATACACCTATTAGTCGTCTAATTATCTGTTTAAATGGTTTATACTAGGTTATGTAGAATAGTTCTTTCTTTGCTTTAAGTTGTTTTCTGCTCGAAGTCCAGTATCTGATTGTTCAAAATAAAAAGAGAAAAAAAAAACGAAAGTTGTATTTATTATAAGGGTAGATGGTGTGGCTTGGGAAAGAGCTCGGCAAGAATTTTGGTACCGGCTACATGTTTACTTGATCGTTGAGAACAAACCATTGATCCGAATCTTTAATTTTGACCATTGCTTGTAATAAGGTCCATACGTATTCACTTGAATAGGGTATACTCCATAGAATAGTAACCAAGTTTTAAAGTTGTTCTAATCAGGCTATTGAAAAAATCTTTTGTTCCAATCCTATATATTTTACCTGAATAGCAGGTAACATAGGTTTTTTTAATTTTTTAATATTTTGATTTTGCATAATTACTTTTCAAGGTTGGAAAAATTAGCAAAAAATGCGAAATATAATTTTAAAATTCCGAAAAATTGCTATAAATCCGGCAACCGTCACCCGTCACCGTCATTGGCCATTTGTATTCCACTTTTAAAACGATCGTCCCTTGAAAATTCTGCATATACACTGATTCCTGGCAGCATGGCATCACCGACACCATGAAAACACCGATAATCGATCTCATTTTTTCCGGCAGGCGACGTAAAAGAAAGAAACACACCCGTAACCGTCGCTGAAGTCTGAAGACCACCGGTGCTTCGGGTTACCTGAAACAAACCGTTATCACCTGAAATGTCACACCCCGACCATGACGGAAACGTCGGGGCGCAACCGATTGTTCATCGCACATGACACTATTAAGTGACAATATTTAATCAACTCATTTAAATTCATAAAAATACAAAGAGTCACATAACTTGTTCATACAATAACCGAATTCAAATCATAGTAAATAATATAATGTTCGTTTTGCTAATATCCTAATAGCCTCGATGACGTTTATTCTTCAAGTCCTCGAGTCAACCTAAAGTTAAACATGTAACATTGCATAAATAGATTTTGTCAACACAAAGGTTGGTGAGCAATTTCATAGTTTTTGAACAATATATATATATAACATGAAATTCCACAACTTGTATACAAAACAATAAATAATAGCAACAATTTAGATAAATGAAATCATTAATAAGAATACATTAACGACACCTTTCTATAAGGGGATGCCAAATATACTCGGATTTTGTAAGAAATCGTTAATAAGAATACATTAACGACACCTTTCTATAAGGGGATGCCAGATATACTCGGATTTATGAATCAACCATCCAAAAGCGGTAAACACATTAGCACTCAAACATATAAGCATATAATCACCAAATCGAGCATTTATTTAAGTAAAGTATACAATAAAGTTTGTGGTTTAAGACTCATGTATAAATCATTTGGATTTGAATAAGTTTACAATGTCACACCCAAAATATAAAAGAGTGAAAACGGGGGATGAAAGTACTCACATTCAAGTAATAAACTTGAAAGATTTCATGATTTGGAGATTAACCGGAACGATGAGTTTAACAAACGAAGCCTAAAGGAGAAGAAGTCTTGTATTAGAAAAGTTGTCTTGGAAGTCTTGAAACAAAAATAAATGATAAGAAATGTAAACAATTTAAAGTTTAAGGTTTAAAATGTAAATATTTAAGAAATTATAATAATAGTCCTTTAAAAATGTAAGTTTGCTCAAAACCGGGTTAAAGTATCTAGCCCTTAATTTTACTCAACCTATGTTAAGTAATAAGGTGGGTAAAAATGCAAGAAAGCAAGTCCCTTTATAATATAGATACTAAAATGGGTTTTAACGAGTGTTCGGATGGTCGGTTCGGGTCTTGGTGACTTGACCAAACCCAAAGTCAACTTTCCCAAAATAATAAATGTATGAGATAACTCAATAAATCTTAAAGAGACTTAACCAAGTGTGTAGTTCTACTGTTTTAGAACTAACAACGTCTGTTAAGCGAGGCTAGTTAAACAAACTAGTAAACAAGAGTTCGGCTTCCGGTTTGGAGCTATTTACGGAATAACCGAGGCTAGTCTCTACAAACCCATAACCATGGAACTCAAAATGTAAAATAGAACTAAGATGAGCAGAAGTTAAACAAGTATAACAAGTTTGATAGTTAGATGCAGAAAATATATATAATCAAGGACTACTACGACTCCTCCATGTAGCTTTGTCTTATGGGCCGGACACTTAACTGACCGAGACCGGAGAAATACCCACCGAAGATACAAAGGGTGCTATTATATATATGTTGTATAACAATCTTCAAGTATAAATAAGTGTTAACAAGTTGATTATAATGTAAGACTATAGTCAGTTTGATTTTGGAAAGTCAAACTGCCAAAAAAATATGAAGAACACCTTTGAATGTTTGAGAATTGGAAGAGAAAAAGATGAATGAGCAAGGATTAATGAAGGGGATAGGGGTGTATATATAGGGTGGGTTGAAAGGGTCAAGCATAGTGTGTGATATCAAGGTTTGCATACAAGAGGGGTCAAGACAAGTCACAAAACAACCAAAAAACAAAAAAAAACAAAAATGGGGCTTCTGCTGGTCAGCACGTCGGTTCCCGTCCGAAAGTTCGTTTTTGATGTATCTTGAGCGTTTTAAGTCCGTTTTCGAATCCGTAAAAGGGTTTTTCAAATTAGACAAGCGGGAATGTTTTAGTAACATAAAATCCAATATTTTATATATTTGAAATGTTCGGGATATAAATCGGGTCGGTTTACAACATAAAAACAAATACAAAATAAATACCGTTTGACCCGAAATCGAGGGATGTCACATGAAATCCCCAAAACGACATGAACCAAACATGAGATTTAGGTTTTCGGATCTTCAAAACCAAAGCTAGTGATTGTGGTCCATTGAAGATAGATCGAGAAAGACAAGATGGGTATTAGGAAGTTTTCAGATCCCTTTTCGGCCGTTGGTGTTCATATGGAGATAGTGGCAGTCAACTTTGGTCGCTGGCATTCATATGGATGTGGTGGTAGTCGCCGGCGATGTCGGGTCTCGTCGGAGAAAACGGTGGCGAAACGGGGGTCTTCAAATAAAGATGGTCGTGAACCTACTTTGTTTAGGTACTTTAATATTATTACCGTGGGTCGTTAATAATATTTTGTATTTCTTATTTCTAATTTCTAATTTTTACTTTTCTGTTTTTATAATAAGGGCAACTTGGTCAATTAAATCATTTAACATAAATAATTTTAATTTAAATCCAAATCAACTTGAAAAAAATTCTAAGTCATTGCAACGTGTGTGCCACATCAACGCCACGCCATCAGATCTAACGGAGTTAATGTTATGTTATACTGGGATTGTTATTGGTAACAAAACTGAAAGTTGGAATTGCCCGTAGTTAAATTGTTAGTTGGGATTATTACTAGCCAATAGTTAATAGTTTAGATATTTAAAATCCAATTTTCCTAATTTTAATAGACTTTTGGAGTTATAATTTTTGAAATAAAAATTACACGACCTGATGTTATAACTTTTGCAATTTTTTTTAAATTTTCTCAATTTATTGCAATTTTTTGTTTTTTTTGTTTTTGTTTTGCAACTTTTCGGTATTTTAAAATTATATTTCGCATTTTTTACTAATTTTCCCAACCTTGAAAAGTTATTACGCAAAGTCAAAATATTAAAAAATTAAAAAAAAACCTAGATTACCTACTATTCAAGTAAAATATCTAGGATTGGAACAGAAAAGAAACTTTAATGACCTGATTGGAACAAAAGATTTTTTCAATAACCTAATTGGAACAAGTTTAAAACTTGGTTACTATTCTATGGAGTAAACCCCACTTGAATAAGACCATATTTTTAAAAATATTTAAACACGTATTTGATTTATGTTTGGTTCAGTGTAAGAGTTACAAACCAAAACACAAAGCTAGTATAGTGGTAAGACTCTACTTTTGTTTGGAATCCGCATAATGTCCTTTATTTTTTCATATGTTTACAACTCATGAAAATGGATTTTGAAAGGGGTCTTGCTAGGGACACTGTGTAACACCCCGACCAAAGGCGGATTATACATCGGGGCGCCACATATTGTTTCATTACTCGTGACACTATTGGGTGTCAATATTTAATAAATACATTCATTCGCGCACGCGCAGAGTAAACACAAGATAACATAAAGCAACATAATTCAATATATTATAAGGCAAAATATTCGAACAACAATAACTTGTCTTGATACATTTTAATCTAGGTCCAAAAGTAAAAACGTCCTACGTGTCCACAAGCTCCAAATGTAGCTACAGCAAACCTGAACATGTGTTAAAATAAAACGTCAAACACTTGCGTGTTGGTGAGAAATCAAGTTTAATACAATACATAGATAACAATAAATCTGCGCGCAACATGTGTATGTCTGGTTTTCAACAGGGGTGTAATCAGATCGGGATCAAGTCTAAGATTCATAGCTCATAGTCAATCTGTGCTCCCAATTGAGCATAAAACAAGAAAACTGTGCAAGTGTAAACAAAAGAGAAATCATAAACGATTGTTCTCCCGTGTTCATCTAATGGTACCATGAAAACTGCGGAATAGACCGACAAGACGGTTAATGATCCACACATACAAATAAACAGCCAAGTCTACGTCCTCAACACATGGGATACTGCGCGACTAAAGTTCATAAATAGTTTAAGACTCTAAGTTTGTATGAACACATGAACATCCCAAAACATTAAAAATAAAAAGGGATTAGGTACGAGATTACTCACTTGATAAACGGTGCGGTGAAAGATAAAGCAAGAACCAACTTTAAACAAGCACAAGTTAACCTATAAATAAGATTATTGTTTTAATGATTTGATTTAAGTCTTGATTATAAGTTAGCATAATTAATAAGTAAATTATTATATATAATATATATATTACCGGAAAAGCAGGGCAGAACAGGGAGGAAGACAGAGGCAGAGAGGGAGGCGGCAGAGAGAGCAAGGAGGAGGTTAAATTAAGTGTTTGTGTGTGATGTGTTAAGAAAATAACATTATTATTTATAGGGAAACCCTAGGGAACACAATCCCTAGAAAAGGGGAAAAGATCTCCAAAAAGTAAAAGATTCCAAAAGCAAAAGATATCAAAAAGCATAAGAAAACAAAAGCAAAAGATATGGAAAGATATGGCAGCTGCAGGGGACAAGGGAAAAGCTGACAGGTAACAGTAAAAGCATGGGCGGTTCAGATAAAGGTACTGGTCAAGCATGGAAAAAGCAGATCTCAAAAGATAATGTCAGTCACTTTTTCTGCCAACCAATGGGGTTGGTGCGCATGCTGCGCCAAAAGTGGCTTTTCAGACATAAGGCAGGTTAGGTCAACAGTACAGAAGATAAGACAACATAAAAGCAAACGGCTAGATTAAACAGAAGGAAACTCAAAGGGTTTAGCGCGAGAAGGCTCGAGCGCACGCGCGAGGGCGAAGGCTGACAGAACAAACCTTAGCGCGCCGCGGGAAGAACTATTATCCTTAGCGCGCCGCGGGAAGAATTACCATTCTTAGCGCGCCGCGGGAAGAACTTCCGTTCTTAGCGCGCTGCGAGAAGAACTACAATTCTTAGCGCGTCGCGGGAAGAACTACCGTTCTTAGCGCGCTGCGAGAAGAACTACAATTCTTAGCGCGTCGCGGGAAGAACTGCCGTTCTTAGCGCGCTGCGAGAAGAACTACAATTCTTAGCGCGCTGCGGGAACAGTTCGCCTCGCGTATCGTAGGAACAACTGGTCTTCGCGCAGGCTTCCTTGTAAGGAGACTGGCGCGTGGAGCTGCGCAGACAACCTTAGGCGGGAAGAAACAAAGGACAAGCAAAGAGTTAAGAGAAAAAGGGGTTCAAGGCGTAAGGGCGGAACGACGACAAGAGAGAGAAAGAGGCGGGACGGCAACAAGAGGGAAAAGAAGGCGGAAAGAGAGAAGAAGAGGGACGGGACGGCGGGAAGAAAAAGAGAGGAAGAGGCGGGAAGGAAAATATATTATTATTATTAAAAGTAAAGCATAAGTATAAATAAATATTAAATCATAAAAGAAAGAGATCGGATCGGAGAAACGGGTACCTGGGTCGGGTCGGATCGGGTCAGATGTCACAGTCTCCCCTACTTTAAGAAATTTCGTCCCGAAATTTATCTCGAAGTAGGTTGCGCAGAGATCAGGTGCGGGTACTTGATCTTCATTTGATCTTCCCTTTCCCATGTAAACTCGGCTCCGCGCTTGGACTCCCAGCGAACTTTCACGATAGGGATGCGACTGCGCTTGGTTTGCTTAACCTCGCGATCCATAATCTCAACAGGCTTCTCAACGAAATGCATAGATTCATCAACTTGAACTTCATCAAGTGGAATGTGAAGGTTCTCGTCAGCTAAACACTTCTTGAGGTTGGATACATGGAACGTTGGATGCACATTACTGAGCGCGGGCGGCAGGTCAAGTCTGTAGGCAACTTTTCCTATACGCGCGAGAATCTTAAATGGTCCAACATATCGAGGAGCAAGCTTACTTTTCTTCCCAAAGCGGACAACACCTTTCCAAGGCGACACTTTGAGGAGAACAAGATCACCAACTTGAAATTCGAGAGGCTTTCGCCTGCGATCTGCGTAACTCTTCTGTCGGCTTCTAGCAGTCAGCAGATGATCACGGATTTTGGCGATTTTATCGGTTGTCTCTTGAACAAGTTCGGGTCCTGTGATTTGAGTTTCACCCACTTCGCTCCAACAAATCGGGGAGCGGCACTTACGACCGTAAAGTGCTTCAAATGGGGCTATACCAATACTGGAATGATAGCTGTTATTATAAGAGAACTCGATCAAAGGCAGGTGCGAATCCCAATTACCTCCAAAATCAAGAACACAAGATCGGAGCATATCCTCAAGAGTTTGAATAGTTCGCTCAGACTGTCCGTCAGTCTGAGGATGATATGCAGTACTCATGTCCAAGCGAGTTCCTAGCGCAGATTGGAGAGATTTCCAAAAGCGAGATATAAAACGGCCATCGCGATCGGATATGATGCTCAAAGGAGTACCATGACGGCAGACAATTTCCTTGACATAAAGCTGCGCGAGTTGCTCAACACGGTAGTTTTCACGAATGGGCAGAAAGTGGGCAGACTTAGTCAAACGATCCACTATTACCCAAATGCTATCATGTTTGCTTGCTGTCAAAGGTAACTTGGTAATAAAGTCCATTGCTATACCTTCCCATTTCCATGTAGGAATTTCTGGTTGTTCGAGCAAACCAGATGGGCGTTGGTGTTCAGCTTTTACCTTAGAACAAGTCAGGCATTTAGCTACGAACACAGCAATATCCTTCTTCATACCGGGCCACCAATAAGTAATGCGCAAATCCTTGTACATCTTATCAGCGCCGGGATGAATAGAATACCGAGATTTATGCGCTTCACTCAGGATATCAGCGCGAAGATTCTCATCAAAGGGAATCCAGATGCGGTTAAGATAACAGAGAATTCCACTCAGATTAGGGACAAAGTGCGCTTCCGCGCCACACGCTAACTCGGCGTGAAGGTTACCATTACTGATGGATGCGCGCTGCGCGTCACGAATGCGCGTTTCAAGGTTGCTTTGGATCGGCGCGAAGTGAAGCTGCGTGCGCGGCAAGATACAGTTAAGCTGGCTGAGTTTTCGGCTGAGCGCATCGGCTACCACATTAGCCTTACCAGGATGATACCGGATCTCACAATCGTAATCGCTGATGAGTTCGTTCCATCGGCGTTGCCTCATGTTGAGTTCCTTTTGATCAAAGATATGCTGAAGGCTTTTATGGTCAGTGTAGAGGATACACTTAGTACCATAAAGGTAGTGTCTCCAGATCTTCAAGGCAAAAACAACTGCGCCTAGTTCGAGGTCGTGAGTTGTATAATTCTTTTCATGAACCTTGAGTTGCCTTGATGCGTAAGCGATAACCTTGCCTCGTTGCATAAGAACACAACCGAGACCTTGGTTGGATGCATCGCAATACACGACAAAATCATCATTACCCTCAGGTAGCGCAAGAACAGGAGCTTCACACAACAAACGCTTGAGCGTCAGAAAGGCTTCTTCTTGCTTCGAGCCCCAAATATACGGTTTACCTTTGTGCGTTAGAGCTGTTAAAGGCAATGCGATCTTTGAGAAGTTCGAAATAAAGCGCCGGTAATAACCAGCTAAGCCCAAGAAGGAACGGATTTCGGTAGGAGTGGATGGCGTAATCCAGTTCTTGATTGCTTCAATTTTGGATGGGTCGACATGGATACCCATCTTGTTAACAACATGGCCAAGAAACTGTACTTTACCAGACCAGAATTCACACTTGGAGAGCTTAGCATAAAGCTGCTCGGTTCGAAGCTTTTGCAATACCAACCGAAGATGTTGCTCATGCTCGGCCTTGGTCTTAGAATAAATCAGAACGTCATCGATAAACACAATCACGAATTTATCCAAGAAAGGCCTACACACCCGATTCATTAGATCCATAAAAACGGCGGGTGCGTTGGTTAAACCGAAGGACATGACCAAGAATTCAAAATGGCCATAACGAGTTCGAAAAGCAGTCTTCGGAACATCTTCATCGCGGATGCGCAACTGGTGATAGCCAGAGCGGAGATCAATCTTGGAGAAACAAGAGGCACCTTGGAGTTGATCAAAGAGGTCGTCAATACGCGGTAAGGGATACCGGTTCTTAATGGTGAGTTTGTTCAACTCGCGGTAATCGATACACATGCGAAACGAACCATCTTTCTTTTTAACGAACAACACCGGAGCACCCCAGGGCGAAGAGCTAGGGCGAATGAATCCTTTAGCAGTCAACTCTTGAAGTTGACTTGCCAATTCCTGCATCTCAGCGGGCGCAAGACGGTAAGGAGATTTGGCTACGGGGGAAGCACCAGGGACAAGATCAATACGGAACTCGACTTCACGAGCGGGAGGGATACCAGGAAGATCATCAGGAAAAACTTCAGGGAAATCACGCACAACAGGGATATCGCGAAGCTTCTTCTTTCCTTCATCGGGTTTAACCACATGGGCTAAGAATGCAATACACCTTTTCCGCATGAGTCTTTGGGCTTCGGCGCAAGACATAAGCTTAAGACCACTGAAGGGTTTTTCGCCGTAGATGTGAAGATCACCATTTTCTCTAGGAATGCGAATCAATTTCTTGGCGCAAATAACTTCGGCGCGATTATTCGAGAGCCAGTCCATACCAATGATAACATCAAAGCTTCCAAGAGGCATGGGGATGAGGTCGATTAGAAAATCGTTTTTGTTAAGGTTAAGCGTGCAATCTTTAATTACTGAGTTAATTAAAACAGTTTCGCCATTAGCCAATTCAACTGAAAAATTTTCTTTTAAATCGCTGCGCGGTCGCGCAAGCTTCTGCTCAAACGCGCGAGAAATAAAACTTCGATCGGCGCCAGTATCAAAAAGTACAGAAGCATAAAATCCGTTAAGCAAAAATGTTCCATTAACTACGTCATTATTCGCTTGCGCTTGGTGCGCGGTTATGTTAAAAGCTCGTCCGCGCGTCACTTGGTTCGAAATCTGGTTCACCGGATTCGCCTGCGTAATCTGAACTTGTAGTCTCGGGCACGCGTTCCGGAAATGACTGGGATCACCGCAGTTAAAGCACGATCTGGGTCGTGGGTTTTGGTAGGTTGGTTGTGGGTTCTGCGGGTAGACTGGTGGTGTTGGCGCAATTGGATTGGCGGGAAGAACTCTACAGTTTTCCGCCATGTGACCAGCGCGGCCACATCGGTGACAAAGTCGACACGGGGTTTGGGTTGGGTGGTGAAATCTACAGGTTGGGCAAAAGGGTTGGTTTCCTGTGTAAGGTTTCTTAGTTGGCGGGGCAGGGAGTGCCGGATTGGTTAAGGCATAGTTATGGACTACAGGAGGTGTTGGGTAGGTCGACAGTGGGTTAGGCGCGTAAACTGGAGGTTGGTAGGTGGGTTGCTGGACAATGGGTGGGTTGGTAAGCGCATAGGCTTTGCGCCTGCGCTTGAGGTTGTTACGGTTCGAGGGTTCTGGTTTGGTTTCTGCGGGTTCAGGGACAGTTTTGGTGGGTTTGGTCTTCTCAGTTCCCCGCAGGAACAGGGTTCCTGCTCTGACATGGTTGTCGCTGAGCACAGCGGCCAACTCAATGGCGTCAGAGAGGGTTGCTGGGTTTCTGGCCCATACAGAATCTTGAATTTCCATGGGGAGACCCCCAAGGAATTTCTCTATGGCTCGACGGGAAGGGGTAACAAGGTGAGGGACAAGCAGGCTTAGTTCATGGAAGCGCGTCGCGTACTCGCGCGCTTCACCGCTGTATTGCTTAAGGTTCCAAAATTCTTCTTCCAGGCGCTTAACTTCGTTGGGAGGGCAGAATTCTCGTGTCAGAATTTCCTTGAATTCCTCCCATGTCATGCTAGAAGCAGCTTCTGCGCCACGCGCATGAGCTACTCCATTCCACCATGTAAGCGCTCTAGATTCCAGGACACTGGAAGCATATAGGGTTCGTCTGTCTGAGGGGCATTGGGTGTGGAGGAAAGTGTTTTCAATCTTCTCGAGCCATTGGAGCATCACGGTGGCTCCTTCAAGACCTGTGAACTTTGGAGGGTTACCCGCATTAAAGGACTTAATGTTATAACTGGAGGTATTAGCATTGTTTTGGTTTAAGGCTTGGGCTATTGCGGCGGCCATTTCCTGGGAACGTTGCTGCGATCGTCTGCGCGAGGCTCCTCTCCTCTGATGACGGCGAGATAGTGGAGGCATTCTATAAAAGTTTTAATTTTTGTTAATATCTTGGTTTTAACGCAAAGTATAACCTCGAAAAGCTTGGTTTCACGGAGTCAGTTACTGTCAAAAGTTAAAGTAAATTAAATGACCCTAAATGCAGACTTAATAAAGGTAACAAATTCGAATCAAGAATCGACAATTCATGTATCACCATGACTTTCCGAATTCCCAAATTAAAATATACGAGCAAACGAGTATTGGAGATTGACGATTCATGTATCACCATGACTTTTCAATCTTCAATATAAAACATACAAGAAAATGAGTATTGGAGGTTGACAATTCATGTATCACCATGACTTTTCAAGTCTCCAACCTCAGAACATAATCGTAAATGGAAATTGAAAATCAACTATTCATGTATCACCATGACTTTTCGGATTTTCAAATCCAACAAACGAACATGTAAGTAAAATCAATAAAAATCGAAATTCAACAAAAATCGAAATATCGCGAAATAAATCATAAAATCATATACTGCGCAAGCGCGAGCATATTCATAAATAACGAGTAATTAACAATAAGCGCGCAAACATGAGATTTCTCTCATGCGCGAAAAGGGACTCTTAGGTATTCTAGGCCGTTACGTCTAACCACCTATCCTAACGTCAACGAGCTCTGATACCAATCTGTAACACCCCGACCAAAGGCGGATTATACATCGGGGCGCCACATATTGTTTCATTACTCGTGACACTATTGGGTGTCAATATTTAATAAATACATTCATTCGCGCACGCAGAGTAAACACAAGATAACATAAAGCAACATAATTCAATATATTATAAGGCAAAATATTCGAACAACAATAACTTGTCTTGATACATTTTAATCTAGGTCCAAAAGTAAAAACGTCCTACGTGTCCACAAGCTCCAAATGTAGCTACAGCAAACCTGAACATGTGTTAAAATAAAACGTCAAACACTTGCGTGTTGGTGAGAAATCAAGTTTAATACAATACATAGATAACAATAAATCTGCACGCAACATGTGTATGTCTGGTTTTCAACAGGAGTGTAATCAGATCGGGATCAAGTCTAAGATTCATAGCTCATAGTCAATCTGTGCTCCCAATTGAGCATAAAACAAGAAAACTGTGCAAGTGTAAACAAAAGAGAAATCATAAACGATTGTTCTCCCGTGTTCATCTAATGGTACCATGAAAACTGCGGAATAGACCGACAAGACGGTTAATGATCCACACATACAAATAAACAGCCAAGTCTACGTCCTCAACACATGGGATACTGCGCGACTAAAGTTCATAAATAGTTTAAGACTCTAAGTTTGTATGAACACATGAACATCCCAAAACATTAAAAATAAAAAGGGATTAGGTACGAGATTACTCACTTGATAAACGGTGCGGTGAAAGATAAAGCAAGAACCAACTTTAAACAAGCACAAGTTAACCTATAAATAAGATTATTGTTTTAATGATTTGATTTAAGTCTTGATTATAAGTTAGCATAATTAATAAGTAAATTATTATATATAATATATATATTACCGGAAAAGCAGGGCAGAACAGGGAGGAAGACGGAGGCAGAGAGGGAGGCGGCAGAGAGAGCAAGGAGGAGGTTAAATTAAGTGTTTGTGTGTGATGTGTTAAGAAAATAACATTATTATTTATAGGGAAACCCTAGGGAACACAATCCCTAGAAAAGGGGAAAAGATCTCCAAAAAGTAAAAGATTCCAAAAGCAAAAGATATCAAAAAGCATAAGAAAACAAAAGCAAAAGATATGGAAAGATATGGCAGCTGCAGGGGACAAGGGAAAAGCTGACAGGTAACAGTAAAAGCATGGGCGTTTCAGATAAAGGTACTGGTCAAGCATGGAAAAAGCAGATCTCAAAAGATAATGTCAGTCACTTTTTCTGCCAACCAATGGGGTTGGTGCGCATGCTGCGCCAAAAGTGGCTTTTCAGACATAAGGCAGGTTAGGTCAACAGTACAGAAGATAAGACAACATAAAAGCAAACGGCTAGATTAAATAGAAGGAAACTCAAAGGGTTTAGCGCGAGAAGGCTCGAGCGCACGCGCGAGGGCGAAGGCTGACAGAACAAACCTTAGCGTGCCGCGGGAAGAACTATTATCCTTAGCGCGCCGCGGGAAGAATTACCATTCTTAGCGCGCCGCGGGAAGAACTTCCGTTCTTAGCGCGCTGCGAGAAGAACTACAATTCTTAGCGCGTCGCGGGAAGAACTACCGTTCTTAGCGCGCTGCGAGAAGAACTACAATTCTTAGCGCGCTGCGGGAACAGTTCGCCTCGCGTATCGTAGGAACAACTGGTCTTCGCGCAGGCTTCCTTGTAAGGAGTCTAGCGCGTGGAGCTGCGCAGACAACCTTAGGCGGGAAGAAACAAAGGACAAGCAAAGAGTTAAGAGAAAAAGGGGTTCAAGGCGTAAGGGCGGAACGACGACAAGAGAGAGAAAGAGGCGGGACGGCAACAAGAGGGAAAAAAAGGCGGAAAGAGAGAAGAAGAGGGACGGGACGGCGGGAAGAAAAAGAGAGGAAGAGGCGGGAAGGAAAATATATTATTATTATTAAAAGTAAAGCATAAGTATAAATAAATATTAAATCATAAAAGAAAGAGATCGGATCGGAGAAACGGGTACCTGGGTCGGGTCGGATCGGGTCAGATGTCACACACTGCCCCACCACCACCCTAGGCGCCGCGTATAGGTCTATACGCGGCGTTTTAGGGTACGATTTGACGTCCTAGCCTGGCTTGTCATAGGGTTGTCGGATCGTACGGGCTATACGCCGCGTATAGGTCTATACGCGGCGTATTATCTTTTGTATATTTTTGGAGCCCGGCTCCCTCCCCTCCCTCTCCACCATTTCTTTTTTCCTTTATTTTTTTTTTCTAAACTCTCACCCTCTTCATTCAACCAACACCAACAACTATACATGTTTCCGGAGTCGGACGAGGAGATGCCGGACGGATAACGGTCAGTCGGAGTTAAACCATGTATGTTTCCGGAGTCGGACGAGGAGATGCCGGACGGCGCTAACGGTCAGTCAGAGTTAAACCAGGTTTCGTTTTATCTTTATTTTTTACATATTAGGACATAGTTGTAGATGTTATGACAGAGATTTGGTGGATGGTTTACTTTAGAAATTTGTCTAGGCACCGACCGTTTGACGGTAACCCTAGTTCGTCAGGCCTCCTAAACTTAAAATAAATTTCCCGTATTATTACCGTTAGCGCTAAAATTTTTATTATATTATTACTATTAAAATTATTATTAAGATATTGTTGCTTTGAAAATATTATTGTTAGTAAAATAAATACTATTATTGTATTTATTAAAATAGTATTATTATTATTAAAATAATAATATTTAAATACTATTTAAATATAAATTATTATATTTTTTTATTATTATTAAAATAATTATAGTAAAATACTATTAAAATATTAATTATTATATTTTTATTATTTTTATTCTAAACATATAATTATTAGTATTAAAGCATTAATTTTTCTATTATTATTAGTACTAAAATATTATTATTATTAGGTATCTGATGTACGCCAGAGAGTCAGATGCCGGGGTTAGGGGGCGACGCAAGACTTTCGGAGGTACGTTTGTATAGCGTATAATATAATATAATATTATTATATTGTATTATGTTATATTTATGTTAGTGAGTTTTTCTAGAAAAGTCCACCAGTGTTGTCTTATTATGGTTTTTTTTCCTTTTTTTTATTTCTTTTCTTTTCTTTTGTTATTATTAATGTTATTTATGATTATTGTTAATATTAATAATATTTAATTATCAATAACATATTATTATTAGAAATTCGATAAAGGGCGCTTAGTAGCAGGACTTATTTGGGAAAATTGACAGTGCGAAACGAACTTTTAAATTATTGGCTGCTTTCATTATGGGCATCTTCAATCAGTTACAGTGGCTTACTTGGGAAAACTGGCATTTCCAAACGAACTTTCAATTTCTTGGCTGCTTTCGTTATCGACATCTCAAATCTGGCTCTTCGATTTCTACGAACTCCAACGGTCTTGACTGCCGGTCACCACTGACAACCGTAGTTGTGTTCACTCGAACTCATATCAGTCGTCACTAAGCTTAAGCTTAGGCTTTTTATTAGTTTTATTTTTAGTTGGGGTTATTCTAAGTTGTTCATGTTGCGTATATTAAAGAATTATCGGCTTATATATACGTATACATATATATATATATATAGTAGATGTGCGGTATAAGAATTCGTTGCACTGACATAACCAGCACCAGATCGAGACGCTAGTTTGATGAGTTTGAATCTCTCGGATCCATGGTATCCGCTAACGGCAGCGAGAATGGGAACCCCTACTTTGGACAGATAGGTGGAAATTCGGTCATTGCTCCAACAAACGAGCACCAGATTGAGATATTAGTTCGCACTTAGCTGAACCGGTTGACACGTATGCAGACGTGGATTTAGGTTCGGTGCTGACCCGGATATTAACACGTTTTTTTACATCATTAGTTGACACGTTTGCATAATACACAATGAAAGCACAAACTCAAACAACAATCCATACAATAGCGATTGTCTTCGTTATTTTTCTCTTCTTTTTGTTTGACTGGTCGTTGAAGAGAATTGCTATTGTATGGATTGTTGTTTGAGTTTGTGCTTTCATTGTGTATTATGCAAACGTGTTAATATCAGCGCCAGCACGGAGCCTAAATCCACGTCAGCATACGTGTCAACCGGCTCAGGTAAGTCCCGGCTAATATCTCAGTCTGGTGCTCGTTGAGCTGGAGCAATGACCGAATTTCCACTTATCTGTCCAAAGTATGGGCTCACGTTCTCGCTGCCATTAACGGATACCGTGGATCCGAGAGATTCAAACTCATCAAACCAGCGTCTCGATCTGGTGGTGGTTATGTAGGCGCAATTAATTCTTATAACACACATCTACTATATATGTATACGTATATATATACGCCGATAATTCTTTAATACATGCAACATGACCAACTTATAATACCCACAATTAAAAATAAAACTAATAACAAGCCTGAGCTTAAGCTTAGTGACGACTGATATGTGTTTGAGTGAACACAACTACGGTTGCTGGTGGTGGCCGAAGGTCAAGACCGTTGGAGTTTGAAGATATCGAAGAGGCGGATTTGAGATGCCGATACCGAGAGCATCCAAGAAAGGGTTCGTTTGGCACTGCCAGTTTTTCCCAAGGTAATCACCGTAACTGATTCAAGATGTCCATAACGATATCAGCCTATAAATTGAAGGGTCGTTTTGCAATGTCAATTTTCCCATATAAGGCCTGCTACCGAACACGCTTTGCCGAATTATGAATAATAATATATTATTCATATTTAAAATAATATTAATAATAATTATTATAAATAACAAAAAAAAAGAAAAGAAAAAGAAACATAACAAGACAAGCTGGTGGGTTTTTCTAGAAAAGCTCCCATATCGGCCGCGTATAGACCTTTCCGCGGCGTCTTTTTATGAATAAGACGCCGCGTATAGACTTTTCCACGGCATCTTAGTTTGATTACAACATGTCCTGCAAAAGCTGGGCTAGGTTGTCAACTCGTCCCTTAGACGCCGCGTATAGGTCTATACGCGGTATCTTGCTGTTGCTGAATTATTGGAGGCCGGCTCCCCTCCTTTCCTTTCTTTATTATAAATGTCATTGTTGTATGTTTCAACGTTCAACAAAAAAAACAACACAACATTTGTACTATATATACCCAGAATGTCTTGGTTTAACCATTTATTTCCAGAGGAGAACCCGGGTTACGCCGCTAACGATCAGCCTAGCACGTCATGGTTACCCTACTTGAACTATGTTTCGTTATATACTAATTTAGTATGAATTAAAAAAAAAACAATATGATGTTTTATTATTAATTATGCAAAATAAAGGTACAAAAATGTATTGGATTACATCGAAACAGAAGGCAAGCGGGCAACAAGCTGCGCCGCTATCCCTTTTATGAATTTTGTAGTTTTTTTTTACAAACACATGCTGCATTACATTTTGTTAGGAGTATGTCGGGTGTGATACCCAACCCCAACAACCTTACTGTCAGCCCGAACAGTTTTATGGTAACACTGGCTCGCCGGGTTTGCCAAACTTGAACCAGGTTTCGTTATACAAGCTTTTTGTAAATATACGGTTATGTTATTATTATTTTAATATTCTTATTTATTATTAAAATATTATATTTTATATTATTATAGGTATTATTATTATTATTATTAATTATTACCACTGGCACTGTTGTTTGAATTTCTAATTTATGTATGGTAGGAGTACTTCGTGTCGGATTACGGTAGACAGCTTTCGTACCTGTCATCTGTCGCCTGGTCGGATTATGGAGGTCAGGCTACGTCATCGTACCAGCCACCAGTAGCAAATGATCCGTTTTATGGAACCGAGTCTTCATCGCACCACAGGCGAAATGATTATGTCGGGCCGCGAACCCCCCGAGGGCAACGACGTGTTGCTCACCTACCCTCATCTGCAGTTTGATGAGGGTACTCCCGCCCACACACGATACATTCGCCTACGCCAGATGCACCCGTTTCCCAGCACAATTATATCCTGGCTGTTTTTTGGAGTCCTGTGAAGCGCACCAGCGGGCGGCTAAGTACATTGGACAGGATACGCCGTGGAGCCGATGCTTCAGTATGCCACTATCAGCTCACCGGGAGCTGACACTGGAGGTTTACTCCACGATACGCGTTACGTAAGTTTACTCCACATTGTTATGTTTTTAATATATTATATTATATTTATTATATTATATTATATTATTGCATATTATATTATATTATATTATTGCAGGCCCCGCGCGCCTGGTACGCCAAAGATTGAGATGAGGGTGCCAGGCGCCGATACGACACAGTCGGAGGTTTACTTCCGCATGCTCGGGCATGACGTCCATCTCTCGATAGAGGATTTCGTGGTTGCTCTGGGCTTATACACCGCGCAGGAGGTACGCAGCCCGATATACACGGAGAGCATCCATCAGATGCCGGAGGACGAGCTGCGGGTATGGTGGCGGGCCATTAGCGATCAGTACTTCGGGGATAGAACCTTGGACACCAGTTCCAAGGTCTCGTCTATTAGGGACCCGCTGCACAGGTACATTCTTAAAATGTATTCTATTGTTTAGTATATGATATGATATGATATGATATGATATGATATGATATGATATAATATAATATAATATAATATAATATTATTATTGTTAATAAATTATATTATCTTATATTATACAGGTACCTTCACAGGCTGATTGCGATGTCCATTGCGGGTCGCAATCAGGGCGCGGATCACTGCAGCCTACGCGACCTGTTTTTTTGAGGTGTCTGTTGACTCACAGGCACTGCAACCTCGCTAGGGGGTGTGCAGACTATTTTGTCACCTACCAGTTCAGGCAGGGACGAGGGTCCTTGATGGGTGGCGAGTACGTCACCCAGCTTGCGATATCTTTGGGCCATGTAGACCTGGTGGACGACCTGCTATCAACCAATGTGGTGTTCGAATGTGGTGGAATATTGAAAAATCCTGAGTTTTTCAGTATAGGCTCCACTTCAAACCCAATTGACAATGCTTTGGGGGCATGAGTGACTTAGTGAAGGAATACTTTGTTGTAGACCTGGTGGACCCGCTGCACAGGTACATTCTTAAAATGTATTCTATTGTTTAGTATATGATATGATATGATATGATATGATATGATATGATATGATATGATATAATATAATATAATATAATATAATATTATTATTGTTAATAAATTATATTATCTTATATTATACAGGTACCTTCACAGGCTGATTGCGATGTCCATTGCGGGTCGCAATCAGGGCGCGGATCACTGCAGCCTACGCGACCTGTTTTTTTGAGGTGTCTGTTGACTCACAGGGACTGCAACCTCGCTAGGGGGTGTGCAGACTATTTTGTCACCTACCAGTTCAGGCAGGGACGAGGGTCCTTGATGGGTGGCGAGTACGTCACCCAGCTTGCGATATCTTTGGGCCATGTAGACCTGGTGGACGACCTGCGATATCTTTAATTATGATATCATCATATTATAATTCTCACAAATCGTATAAAGATTATACTAAAGGCCACGAATTTAAAGAAAATTAGACAATGAACTTTTTGGGGTTAAGAGTCTTGGTGAGGAGTTGCTAAACTGTGGGCAGTGACTCTTTTAGAACTTTAAGTCTTTGACAACACTTTAACCTTTTGTATTTAATATATATTTGTGCGTGAAAAGAGTAGTCTAGGTTCGTTGCTTCTTAGTTGTAACTTGTGGTGGTCCGGGTCATTTAACTTTCTTGTGATAGGCAACACAATCGGTTAGGTCAAATTGGTTCGTGTTTTTTCTACTATGTTTTTATAAAATCTCACATGATACTTTATCCATGTCTTATCTGGTTTACATAAATCTAATTAGCTTCAAATACAATAACAATTTATGAAATAAAAATGTTGTTGATGACAACATTTATGAAATATCAATATCGGATGGGTAAATTTTTTTATAATAATTAAGTCGGTTATTTTAAAACGAGCCACCATCATGCGAAAACCCATTTAATATATTTAAAACGTCGTGTCTAATTACAATCATTCAACACTAACACTCATACAATATACCAAATATTCTAATTCCTCATATATAAGTATTACAAGAATCTTTAAATCGCATGTTATCGGCCACACGGTTTTTCGAATATGGGCTCTTAGCTATGTATATGCAATCTTTTTGTCGATAATTTTAACTTCCAAGAGAATCTTTTATAGGCGAATTGGGTAACCTTTGTTTGGTTCAGTGGTGATCAGTCAAAATTTTATTTATTAAAACCGGTTTAATAAACATGACAAAAAATAATTCATCCTATTAATTAATAAATACATAGCGGAAAGTTAAACGAGTAATCAGCACCAAAACTAAACCCGACAGGATCCGGTTACAAAATCGTACGAGCACGATAATAATAAACTATTTATTATTTAACTACCGATGAGATAAATAATACCTCGGTAATGAATAACCGGTTGAGACACCGAGAGTTAACGAGCGACGCTAGGTGACGAAACGAGTGACGGTGGCGCGTAACCGGTGGCGGCTAGTCAGCATCAGCAGCGCACTACGGCGCGTGCTACGCGGCGTTGAGCGGTGGTGGCCGGTGATTTGTAGCCGCGCTTCCGTGGCTTTAAACTTGGTTGTCGTCGTTCCGGTGGTCCATGTGAGATTACGCACCAGAATATACTAAAATCTTGGAGTGACGTCCAAGACTTCCTTTGCGGCTGGGTGGGTTTTCAATCAGATGATTGATTATGTACATATATTAATCATAATATTGTTTTTATAACCATCTTCCATGTCCCATATATTAATTAAGCCCGACACTCGTTTAAAGCCCGTTACAAGTTTCTTTAACTAGTAAACAAACTTTATAATATAACTATTGTTTATATTTAGTATGAACAATATTACTCGTTAATTATTCGTTAATACCGGTTAACTAATTTAAGCGGGTTTTATGCTCGTTACCCAAGGTGTAACTCTTACGGGCCATAACCCGGTTGGCCGCATTGACTTACCCCGAACTGGTCCATAATTCCAACAGTCTCCCACTTGGATGGTTTCTGGTTAAGTTACTCAATACTGACAGCCAGCGGTGCTCTAGCTACACATAGCTACCCCCAACAGGTTATAACATTTTAAATTCATTACCCAAAATAATCTTGGAATACACTATTGCAAGATAACGAATTTATGGTAACTGTTGTCATCTATCCTTTCTGTATAAAACATCAACTGAACAATGAGACATGGATCAGGTTCAATCTCATATGGCGTTCAATCATTATAGTTCTCGATCAAGAATCAAAGTGGTCCAATCAAACACACAGTTAGTTTGGGTGAGGCCTCACACTTTACCAGTTTGAATCAACGAGGGCGCCAAGATGTCTAACTGTTACATATCATGTAAGAGTACAGAATCCCATCT